>NW_028301715.1:26520096-26830576 GCF_037042655.1 Diuraphis noxia | reverse complement strand
TGTATAATTATTTTAATCTGAAGTTAGTAGGTAGGATAGATTATTGAATGTTTGTTTACTTTTTTAGTTGATTAATTACATAAAGTAAACATATTCGTTTATTATCAATATTAACTAGGTAACATTTGTTGTGATAGAAATAATTATGTTAGTAATATTTTAAGAACAAATTTATGTAGGTACAATTTTTGATATATTTATAGTATATTTTATTTTTTTTCGTCTTTTCATAATAATAAGTAGTAACAAGCAATTATTTATTTGTAAATGTGAAGTATTCACTTTCTGTAACCTCAAAATATTTCCTAGAGTTTTAACTTTTTTATTTTTATAGAACAAATATGACAAGAAGTAAAAAGTTGAATAGCTGAAATTATTATAGAATAGTTTTTGTACTCACGGCATAACCTATAATATAATATATTAATATAAAAGAGCAATATTTTATTTGGTACTATTGTTTCTGTATTAAGTTGGTTGAATCTGATCTTATTAGGTTTTTATTAAATTACTTATTTCATAATAATATAGCTTTATACAAAATACAATAACATCGACAAAATAATCAATGCCTGCATCTGATTTAGGCATTCAATGTATAACTTATTCTAATTTATAAATGGACATGTCACGCACACAAATATTCTCAACATTATATTTTATATTGCATAAACATATAACCATTTATAAATTAAAATATAACAATACAATATAATGTAATAATATCTGTTGTATCCATTATTCAATTGTACATAGTACATTGACGTTATTAAGTGTGCGTGAAATTGTCAGCTTAGAACCACAGCTTTTTATTTTTATTTATATCTCACATTATAAACCTTACCTAATCAAAAATTTGAATTATACAAAGTTATTATTAATAAATCTATACCACGTAAATTACTAACATATACACACATATTATTAAACAGTAATAATAGATTTAAGCTGTTTAAAATAATTTATTTTTGGACTTTATAGTAACTGGAATTAATTTAAATTTTAAATTATATTTTTCAAAGATATTATTCATAAATAAGTTAAGTAACAAAAGCGAATTTAACGCGATATTATGGTACATGTTATGTGTTTGTTGTTTGTACGTAATAGTAAATTGGTGTACTATAATTTAATATTTATTATGATAAACATATTTTACATATTTTAACAAACATAATATTTGATAGACATCTTCACATTAGATTATAGTTGCTATAATATAGACTATATACAAATATAATCTGGTTTATGATTTAAACAAAATAAATTCGTGTATCGATGCACAAAGCGAACTATCATATTTTTGTAGTAATTTATGTAAAATCATTATTCTTAGTTTTTTTTAAACTTTGTTATGACATACAATGTGTACCCAATATAATTATTATTACATATTAATGTTTGAATTAATATTGATATACATTTAAATTAATAAAAGCCCTTTTCACAAATCTGTGATTTATTATTTTGAAAAAAATATTTTCTATTTGTGTTTCATTACCTATTGACGCGGATTGTGACATATTAATTATAATCACAGTGGTTAAACTTATGATTAAACAAAAAGGCATAACGGGAATACACCAAAATACCTACATCAGTTCATTACCTTCCTGGTACCGATAAAGTCATATTTTCCACATCGGAACAAATTAATATTTTTCTACCCAATTTTATCCATCTTTTATTCTCCTAATCAAACTAAGTATCAAATCATTTTTGCTTTATTTTTAAATTTCCAAATAATTTCGAGACATTCGTGACTATTTTATACTATTTAATATACACGTTCGTTAATAAGTCGCTATTACTAGGAATGTATCTACACAATTGCATAAACTAAAAACACAATAAAACCCATCCATGGCCCATGAACTATACCTAACTTACCAGTCATACAATATGAATAATAAACCTTTGTGGATGGGGGGTGGGCCGATGTTTTCGTTTTGTTTTCGCAGACAATGTCCTCTTCCGAATCGGCAGAACCGGCCGGATGGATGAGACTCGGTGACCTGGCGATCGGTGACGGCGGCGTGTGCGTCACGTCTCTGATCAAGGACAAGATACGCGAGTACATGCTGAACGAGGAACAGCAACAGACGACCGCGACGTCCACCACGGCGGCGGTGGCCGCGGTGGCCAACACGGTGCCGGCGTCCAACAGCGGTGACGTCACGTGCGTTCGGCGGATCGGCAACTCTCTGGACCTGTTGTTGCGCGAGAGCCGAAAGGCCGGCCACGCCGTAGCCGCGGCCACTGCCAAGAACAAGTCGTCGACTTCACTGCCTTCCTTTGCCACAGCCGCCGTGGACGTGGCTCCTTCCGCCTGCGCGGTCATCACCGTCCCCGTTGACCACATCGCGTCCACCACGGTCATCACTGCGCCTGCCGACAGTTCGCGTCCGACTGTCGATCGACCGCTGCCACCGCTGCCACCGCTTTTCACCAAACGGTAAGTCGCGATCGACTGTACTAATATTACTATGATTTAGGTAGGTGCAGCCTACCTACCATTATGAACTCAGATCCACAACAGTTATGAGTATATTCCACTAAACATTCATTGATACTGTCTTGCCATAATAAATTTTGAGTTATGACAGGTGTTTAACACAGGTCGAGAAGCTGTTTTAGCTGATAAAACGAAAATCTATATATTGTAAATATAATTGGTCATAGACAACGCGTGTAAATTTGTTATCACTATGAGCCGCGTAATTCATAGTAATCTATGCAGATTATCGTAATCGTTTTTCAGTCATTAGGTGTATAATGCAATTGGGTTAGAATGTATTAGATATCATATAAATACAATATACATGTTTATGATTTGTAAAAGCTTATGTGTGACCAATATCTAAAGAATAGGGCGGTTAGTGAATAAACTGCTTTTAATTGATATAATAATTAGAAAGACTTTAGCGATCCAATAAATAATAAATAAACACGAAAATTACCAAATTCCACAAATAGTGGTAACCGCAGATATAGGTGGGTACTGGGTAGCCAAGTAGGTTCATTTAGGCGTGCACTTTATTGATTTTAACGATATTTCCCATTAGAACATACATTAAATTTTTACTTACAAAATATGTATTAATTTATACCCACTACAATTATTATACTAATATTAATATCATACGATAATTATCAATATTATATTTAGTGTTCGATACTCATGTAACGAATTTTTCATTCAGAATATGAACCTATATTATTGTTACAATATTATTAAATTATTATGCCATATAAATGCGTTGATTTTTTTATACCAGTTGTGATGTGTAGTGAAGTTTGATTGATTTAACAACGTGAGCAGAACATTAGTTTACATTTTTTTTTTTTAATTATTATTATTTGATAAGTAGATAACATTGTATACCTAGACTTTTATTGTTTAGTAATTAAACATAAACATTGAGGTTTATAAAAAAATTGAAATAACATAAAAAAACTTTTAGATTTAAACAAAAACAAACGGAAATACAAAATAGAAATCATAATTAGTTGTAAAAAGATAAATATATGACAGAAATATTAGTTTCCACTTGCGTATTATTGCCGGTGATATTTTCATACAAATTGAGTTATTTGCCTTTCTATAGGTGTTCTTTTTACACTTGTAAATTTTAGTACAATTATTTACATTTACAGACTTGAGAATAGGAAAAACAACTAAAACAAAAATATGTAAACACAGTCTTTTGTGTCCTTCAAAACGAAATCTGTATAAAGGTTTGTTTTGAGAATTGTTACTCAATAGACTTGTGTTTATGAATATTATACTCTATACAGTGTGTTCTTAATTTGTATGTACACTCGAGGATAATTTAAATGTTATGACTAATTCATTGGCTATGATTCAATTATTTAGGTTCCTAGTATCATAACTAAAACTTGCTCATTGCTTACTTATGTGAAAATATATATCTACGTTTTTACATTTACACATTAAGATTCATCGTACTTACCTATTTCAAATTAAAGTAATCAATAAAAAAAAAATCTCATACTAGTAAACAAAGTGTCTTATTAAAATATTTAGGTAAAAGGTACACATGAAAAAAGATACCTAAAGACTACATTTTTTCAAAAATAATAGACTCACGGCAGTCATAGGTATCAAAATAATTATAATAGGTTACTATATGTCTATATTTAACTGTTTATGATAAAACATGAAATTTGATATTATTTTAATAGTAGACATTAATTATCTACGTTATAATATCTATAATCCATTTAATTTAAAATTAATTTAAATATTAAACGGTAAAAGTAAAATAATATATATTATATCCCTCATTATCATTAATACAATAAGTCAATAAATATTCATTATTAAAATTTACAATAATATTATTGAATGGCTTAGGTTAAGAAGAAGAATAAAATAAAAAATAATGACTTAATTTTAGCACGGAAACTATGCCCATTACCTGTTTTTAGGGGGGAATGGTTATTTTGGAACACATATTGCGTGTGTGTGGCAAGGATTTTATTGTTAAACATCTCGAGTGGTCACCTATCCGGGAGCTAGAAACGCCATCCGGTGCGTACACCCAGTCACCGAGCCACACTAAGCCACCAATTTTTTTTATTTATTCTGTCAATATGTAATGTTTTTGTGTTTGTTTTGTTTTTTTAAACTAAATTTATTTTAATACCAAAAAAATATCTAAACATTTAAAATGTATTAAATTTGATACCACAGTATTATAAGTAATTTTTCTGTGCAGAGTGAAAAATCTTAATTTTCTATTTTAATTAAAAAGAGTTTTTTTATGATTTAATGCACATTCTTTAAAATGTATTTATATTAGTCATTTACTGCAGTTACTGTGGAAAAATCATAAAAAGTTATAATACGGTGAACTCCAATCATTTGTGAACAATAGGTGCCGACTCTGCAGGTCAAAATCCAACATTAAGTTTAGGAATGTGATAATAATAATATAGGTTTTATATTTAGTTAATTTTCAATTACTTTTTCTGATAATAGATTTATAAAAATAATTAAAAAAAAAAAAAAACAAATGTTAACCTTTAAAGATCAAATTCCAAGTCAAAATGATAGCTTTAAAAATGAAGTTTTTTTATTTTCTTAATAATTTCTATAACTGCAAAGAAAACCTTCGGATATCTGTAGAAAACTGTTGAATGTAATGTAATAAGCCTGTCAGCTGCAAATGTAGTTCCCTTCAGAATCTTTTTTCGTATCTTTACAATGATCTATTATTATTTAAATGAATATAGGTATTATTTTTAAAATTAAAATCTTTATATTATTTTCTAACCGATGATCCCATATTATGCTAAATTTCAACAAAATATGTATAGTACTTACTAATTACCTACTTTATATGATTATAAAAATTATTTTATAATTAAGAGCTATAGGTACTTACATAATGTTCAATTAATTCATCAAAGTTAAATTACTTAAATTGTGGCTTTTTATAATCAAATAAACTGAAAAAATGAATAACAATATTACAAAAAATAAAACTCTTTAATAATACATACGAAAAAATATTATACAACATGTACTTGTATATAGGTACACATGAAAACAAAAAATTGCATTTTAGTCCCAACCGATTTTATAATTCTAATTTCATATAAATATGATGTACATAAATATTGGTTAATTTCCAATACTATTTGATACTTTTAAAATAATTTATTTACGATAATTTTAAATATAAATAATATTATTTTACGATATTGAAATTGTTAAAAACAAGTATAATAACATTACGAGTTCACACCGTGTAATCAATTCCTATATAATCTAAAGTAGGTACTTATTATATACTTCACAATGGTGTACAGTCATAATAATTTACTTTAATGATAATTTTACAGACAATGTTACAATATAATGTCAAACCATAAGATTATTAAAACATGTATAACGGTCATATCTATTATGATAAATATGTATTTACAATATGACTTTTCTTTGTAATTGGAGCAAGGACACTACGATTTAGAAGCGAGAAACAAAAAAAAAAATGATAAAAGGGATTACAACTGAGGGAAAATTATCTATACAATACGGACTGCAAGTCTGCAAGGAATTGATTTTAATATTACAATATACATCCAAGTATAGTATTTAATCTATTTTACACGTAATATTAATATTAGTTGTTATATTATAATACAATTATATCCAAACATTCCAAAAATAGTTAAGTATTTTAAAATTTAAATTGATATTTTTACTAAACATTGATTTGTGGAACTTTAAGGAAGGGGGGATAAAGGACCTTGTGTTATGTTTTTTTTCCTTGAAAATAGCTGTGTTAATCATTCATTTTGGTATAAAAATATACAATGATGTCAGATTTTGACCAATACTTATTCAAATGTCAATTTTAAGAGCACCGTTTATATTTTTGAAGCTTATTAACATGTCTTATGTATTTAAAGCTTAATTGGTTTGTATTTTAGTTTATTGTACTTAAAATGGTTCATAATAATATGTTTTAATATTTTAACAATAAAGTGTGTCATATTACTCATTAATAAATCATGATATATGTTAAAGGCAGATAAGTTAGTTATGGCCTGTCTTACTATCCAGTTAGCAATAGATACACGTGTATATTTATTATTTTGTTGGTATTATTGCAAAAAAGTTAGAACATTAATACTATTTTCTCAATTTTATTTTCACAACATAATATACCTATATGTAGGTAAGTAGATACCTGTATCAAATTATTATGTTAATTTTGTACCTATATGGCCTATCATCTCAAACTAATAAATAATGTAAAATTAAATTTTAGTACTTAGGTATAAGTATATCATTTTTTATTTCAATTGGTTTATTAAGATTTAAAAATTATATATTTTATAAGGTACATAATATAATATAGATACTTAAACTTACCTACTATATTTCTTTTTCGTATTTCTGTCTGAGCTATAGGTATATTGTTTATTGCACTGCATGTTACCTTTGGATGCAACATGCAAGCCTGTATAATATTTAAAATTAAATATTTTTAACAATGCTGTTCGTGTATAGTATTATTAGTTGTGTTCCTATACGTAGCTTTTATTTGCATATTTAAACACCAAGTAAATATTCTGTATTTATGAGTGTGTGTTGCTCGAAGATTTACTATTTTACCGTGGTACCTATAGGGTTGTTGTTTTGCAGCTGGCTTATATAATCTCCACTTTAAAATAGTATGCAATCATCGGACATCCTCAATAAACGATAATATTTAACTAATACGTTTTATAATATATAATATTAGTATGCATAATATATAGATATAGTTCTACAATAAATTAGTACATAAATATGGTAATTATTACATAATATAGTATATACATATATAATTGTATGCGACAATTGTTTTCTATCTATCAATGTGCATTTACTTTAAAATTTAAAATCAATAATAAATTAATTTACTAATAGACTCAATCTTCGTATTTTAATATTATTATTATGAATTTATTGGACGATCTATGATGTAAATTCATGTAATTTTGCTTCAACCTAACATTTTTAAAGATGAAGAATGGGGATATTTTTTTTTGAAATATTATTTAAATTTTACAATTGTTTTAGCATTGTGATAAATACTATCTACTATCTAGTTGATCTATGTGTGGTCTTAATATAAAATTTACAATAATCAATAAATAATAATTAATGAAATGCACGCAACATGATAGTTGAAGCTGCATCGTACTAGACCTCTAAGATGCATTAAAAGAGCAATGCAAAAATAATCATTTACGAGGTCAAACGATGAAGGCCAAGCCCAGAGCGACTAGCGTCGTCTTTTGGCATTTTGCAACCTTACGGTGTTTCCGCACTAGTACATTTTCTGTAGTATAGCTGGTGTTAAATACCATGTGGCACCTTTTGACTTTAGAGCCTTGAACAAACTGAGACGAAAGTCCAATTTCGCTAAACAAAAAAAAAATAAAATAAAAACGTGAAACCATTACAGACTATAGCTAGGGCACAAATTTATACATATTGCACTGTATATTTGTACACACAAGGCCATCAAGTTAAAATCACAAAATCCTATAGTTATAACTTTATAAGTGGTCGGTATACATTGTACCTGTATTTTAAAATTTTCCATTGGGTGAATGCGGTACAACATAACGTGGGCAAATCTTTGAAATAATGATGATGACTGTTTAAAATACTAACTCGCATGGACTATTTTGATAATTCTTTATAATATAAATCTCATTCTAAAATATATTCATAATAAATACTGTTTATATTATTTACCTACTCAAGACATGTATCACAACAATGATGATAAAAATCCATTTAGTTTCAGTTTCCATGGCATATTTTTGATTTCTAGAACCAAAGATTAAATGTAAACATTTTCAGGGGCCACAATTTGAATATACATCACTTTATTTTAAACAAAAATGTATATTAAGTTCATAACTATTAGGTTTATTAATCTAACAAGGTATCTATAAATAGACAACATTTTAATATGTGGTTTCTACTATATAGTTCATACTATTTTAGTTTGTTATTTTTATAGAAATTATAAATTTTACTTGCGGCCACATAAAATTACAATGAGGGCCTTAATATGCCGACCCCTGTGATAATGTCCTGGATGATGGTTACACCTATGGTTTCTACATAATGTTATCTCTAATATTATTTATTATCTTGTATCATATTCACGTACAAATTTTCATAAAAGGGCCATAACACGTTGGGTTGAATTATATCGGTTTATAATTTCATTTTATTTAAGTCTAGGGACCTAATATTTAAAATAAACGCTGAAGTAAATGCGTAAATAATATACCGGTATACAGGTATAACATATCAAATTAATTTTAAAATGTAGAGCATGTATCTGAGGTCCATCTGCAACCGGTGCGGATTGCGTAGTACAATCGGTGCCACAGGTTTTAAAGTGGGTCCGAGTCCAGAGGGCTCATGTCCCATACTTATCCTACTACGGAATGAGTTTGAGAATAACGAAATGTATAGATGAAAAATTATATAATAATGTAAACCATTATAGAAACTAAAACAAACGTACCTATCAATACCATTTGTTTGTGGCCTTGGCTTACACTATCTGACTTAATAATATAAAGTCCAATTAATAACTAATTTATGATTTTATCCATTTATAAATAAATTTAAATGTACTATGATCATTGCATTGGATACAAAGATATTAATTTTAAAATGTATACTAAAACTTTCTTCTTATTTGTATAATGTAAAATGAAAATGAAATTTAATTATAGCTATTTTATATAATATTGCAGGTGTTTAATTAAATAGTCAAATGTAATGCAGGTAAGAAACATAACTCATTAACTAGGTATGTTTATTAGACTAATATAAGTCCAGGGATGAGTTGGGCAGTACAATATCTATATAGTATATACACAAATACTTGGTATTAAAAATATTTATAAGCAAATTATTTAAAAAAATGTACTCATATAATAATTCGGTCGGGTCAATGAATGAATATATTGTTTTATTCTGTGCAAAAATACCATTTATTAAAAACAAACTATTTAATAGTAATTTATATGGTGTATATATATTTTTGTTATCTACCAATAATTAAATTATTACAGCTCAACTATTACAATAATTGTATAAAATATAAATGAGTAAAAAATAAAAACAAGAGAAAAAAAAACAAAATAAAAAGAACAGTCGTTACAAACAATATACAGTATAGCAAATAATGAAAAAAAAAATGTAATCACATTAAAATCAAATTCAGAATCCTGCATTTTCAAAATAATTTAATTTATTAATAATAATGGGTCTAAAAAAGGAATTTAAAATAGATCAACTGAGATGATATTGTTACGATGTAGGAATTGAAATAATTGTATACAGGGATAAAAAAGTGATGGGTCATGGGTGATTAGCGAAAAGTGGGTAAAGTCAAAGTTAGAGAATTATTTAAAAAAATTTAAAAGGCATGAGCAGGAAGTAAATTGTGTCTTATAATCTAAGATTAGAAAACAAACGATATGGGACTTAGCTCGGGGTTTTTTGTGAAACCATGGATAAGATAGGATAACAGAGATTATAGATCTATCAAAAGTTGCAAAATCAGGTGTAACTGTCGACTAACTGATGACCATATTTGTAACCAAGTATATGTGTGTGATATTGATTTTGAGTATAATGAAGAAGCCGGATGTATAAATTTATAAATTATAGGTCTTTACGCATTATAATAATATTTGAATATTAGCACTACAACTAATTATAACGGAGGAAAAAATAATAAGTTACTATTTATAAATACCTATATAATTGAATAAAACAATGCTTAGGTAGGTAATATCTTTAAGGTCTAATAGGGTTTATACTCTATAGGATAATATATTATTCATTTATGATAAAAATATAGAAAACATTCTTAAATCTTATAACATATTTGTTGGACAACAATATTATAGTATGACGGGGAGGGTCATCAATTAATATTTTTTAAAGGTCACATTAGAAATTCAAGAAGGGTTTAGGGGCCATCATATGTAATACCTATACTTCCTACCTATTGGTTAAACCCAAAAAAAGTAAAACAAAAATCTCATTTAATCTTCCATAAAAATATTTAATAATTAAAAATAAAAATGTCTTGTCTACGAGCCAGATAAAATTCCTGTAGTATAATAATATAGGAATACTAAGAATGAGTGTGCTATATAGAAGTTAAGAGACCACGACACGTGCAGGAATATCCGCTGTCAACAATTTTAAACAACGCGTTCGCAATTTGCGCATGTACTATAGTTGACCCGAGAGAGGTGGTTCGTCAATATATTTTTATCAAAGTGACATTGTGTGATATAGGTAAAGATAAATATATGTAATTGTCAATAGTTATGAAGTGGCGTGTGGTCATTTAATATACCTATACAAGCCATAGTTTTTTTACAACAACTCCGTGCGCCGTCGCGGGCATACATAGATGTGTATATAGATGCTCAAATTAATGTGTTTTTAATCTTTGTCTCAAATACGTTTACATAAAACCCAACATTTTGATTAAAATATATGGTTCGAAATAGCATAAGAAAGGTTAACAATAAATTATTCAAAACTCAGAAGGGGGTAGTTACATTATTGTTAAGAATATACAATATTATTGTGTATATACATAGATCGTGTTTGTTCGAAACAATTCTATATTTTTTGTTTGTAGAAAATGAGTTGGTTACGGTCCATTCATATATAAGACAAGCCATTGCCATCCCTTTCACTTCGCACTTTGAGACGCATATTATTATATACTTGGAATAAGGACGCATGCGTTTGTTATATCTTACAATATTATTGGTAGGTAATAGGTAGTAGGTGCCTATTTAACATTAACAGATATATACATATATAAAAAAAAAAATGGTGTTGAGTGACGACTGACGAGTGGTTTATATAATTATTTCGCAAAAACGGGTGGGTAAACGATACATAGTCAGAACACTCAGAACGAGGGGTGCCGACGACGGCATTATTGAATAATCCAATAATCATTATGCAACTCTTTACACTAAGATTTCGTCTTCGAAACAAAAAAACAATAATAATTTATTTCACAACTATACATTTAAATAATTGTATACATATTATTTACGGAATGATCGAATACCTACTGTAACAATAACATAATTTTCTAAATCGGTATAGGAGGCGAGGAAACCGGGTAAGCCACATGCGATACAGTGTGTGGTGTGTGGCAAGGGTGACTTCGTGACGTATTATAATATTATGATAATCGTATGCGTATTGGTGTACATGGGGAGGGGAATCGTAAGTTCCTACACGAGAGTAACAGGTAGACAATTACATACGTTAATTCCTACATATGTGATGTGTAAGTTCCTACACTACGTATATTATAAGTTATCAATCTACGTCTACGAAATACTATCATACATTTTAACCCTTTATTTTATATAAAATATAAGTAATGCATTCTATATAATAATAATTCATAATTGTAAGAACATAATAGGGTTATTGTATTAAAATTATTATTTTTAAAATTATTAAATTGTAATATATTTTATTATAGGTAAATTATTAAATATTATAAAGAATTATAAATTATATAGAAATAGAATAAAGGGTTAAAATGTATGACAGTATTATAATATGATATAACTGATATTAGATTGGTAACTTATAATATACGTAGTGTAGGAACTTACATAATATGTACCTTATTCTATCGTGTAGGACAGGGATGGTGAACCCGTGAACCAATGTCACGCGTGTCACTCTGTGACACTCATGCATGCATTATTTCACTGACACGTCAATTTAAATATAATTTATAATTTTTGCTTCTCTTCCAAAAAAATTACTGATAATTTGAAATTAACTTGAACTATTGTTATTGTAATACATCGTAAAAAATCGCAGATATTAGTGCAGCATGTATTCAATTAAAATCTCTAAATCATAATCCTAGCTGGAAAAATGCAGCAACAGATTTTCATTAAAAACTAATTTTCGTAATTAAAAAAATTACGTGTTTATATTAATATGTAATAGTTAATAGTAAATGCTGTTAAGTTTAAATACTCGTATATTATATACTTAACAACAAATAAAATGATGTTTCTATGTTTAATTGAATTATTTTTTAAGCAAAAACAAGGCCTGAAAGCTTCTGACACTCGAGGCAAATAAAATCAAACCAAACATTTTGATTTGACACGCACTTATCAAAAGGTTCGCCATCCCTGGTGTAGGAACTTACATTCGCCCCATTGCACCTATATGTTCGCCGATTCCTCGATAGTATCTCGTACAAAAAGAATAAAATTCAATAAAATAACGTCAAGTATAATCAGCATAAAATATTATATGGTTTTCTAAAATAATAAAAAAATATACCCAACTACCTATACATTTTTGCTGTGGTATACCTCCACCCTACCATCACCGTCGGCGCCGTCCACCAATACCCACTAAATATTATAATATACCACCGACGTGGCCGACGACTACGTCTCCGTGGCATGTGGTATGTGCCTATGCGTTATTTACGCGTATGCTATAATAGGTATATGTTTTAATAATATGCGCAGTGCAGCAGGTCTCGCTCAAGGTCAAGCGGACCGCTCCGCCGGCGCGGTGGTTGCGGCGGCGTCGTTGGGTAAAAATGTTTTTGCGCGTCTGCCTCGGACGACGACTGTCCCGGCAACGTCCTTGCTTTGCCCTTCGTCGCAACCGCACGCGCGCACACACGCGGCGCGTCGTCCTACCGAACTGCATTTCGTTGAAAATCGCGCCCGTGGCTGCCGAACGATGCGCACAAAACAAAAAACACAATATTAAGAAATGTATTATTGTGTTTGCGTTGTGCGCGATCAGAGTCAGCTCTGCCGCTATATATCACGACAGCGATGACTCAAACCTCGATCTATCACAAAAAGCATTGGAGAAAAGCATATTGATATGATTTTCATTCAATCACTTCAAACGAAGTCGGCTCGACACTGCGCGCATTTCCAACGAATTTCTCTAAGTATTTTTCGTTTTTGAATTCGTCCGTAGTTTCCCTCGCGGAACTCGCTGTCCGCAGAGTCGGCAAGTCCCAACTCCACGAATTAGGGGGGCGCGACCGGTGAGCCCCTAACAAAAACGGTTTTTATTCTATCGTAGCATAACGTTATAATTATACATCGCAATATAATTAGCGGAGTACGAACGGAGTACGAACATCGTCAAACGGCGGACTTTGCTCCGCGGAATAAGAACATTAAGAACCGGCAAAGGCCTCGACCCATATAGGTGTAATATTTTTATTATTACTACCATAACATAGTCCGCCGTGAAAACTGTCGTGACTCCGCCCGGCACGGTAATGTGAGGCCGCGACGTTTGCAAGCCTGTTGCCGCGCGCGCGGTATCCGTTTCGCTCGGTCGTCCGTTCGTCCGTCGGACCGCCGAGTGCCGACGATCGCTTCGCTCTCTCAGTCGCACCGGCACAGCCGCCGTCTCGCTCGCTCCGTCGAGCATCTATAGCGCGCGCGCGGTTGCGAGTCCCGTCTCTCTATCGGTGGTCGCGGCTGTCCGTCACCTCCGCTCGGCGCTCACTCGTCGTTAGCCTTGAACCGCCGCCGCCGCTACGCGCCGTCCCTACGTTTCGTTCGCTGTGTGCGCGATTCCTTCGGACCAATCGGATCGTTCGTGTCGTCGTGTCCGCTCCCGCGTAGGGTGCCGTTTCCGTCGCCGTTATTGTTTATGCGATTTTCTTTTCTTTTTTTACTGTTTCATTCCTCAATCGGCATTTCGCCGTCTCAGTAAGTTGTCGTCGTGTCAGAAATCGCGTATCCCCGTCCGCGTAACGGTTATTAACAGTCTACCCATGACCCACGTCGTCCCATGTGTCGTGAATTTTGATAACCGTGTTTCGTGCGCGTGTGGTACGTATGTTACCATATTTTTGGTATTATTTTGTTGTTATTGTTATTGTTAGTTATTGTTATTGTTATTATTTTTATTATTATTATTATTATTATTATTATTATTACTACCCATGCCGTCGTGGTGCCGTTCGCTTGCCGCTTTTATTTTCGCGCGTGCGGCCGTGACGACTGCAGCCGCTGCTGTTTGTCGTTGCAGCGACGGCGACGACGGCGTCTAAGTAGGACAAACCGCGCGCGCACGCCGCCGCCTCCGCCACCGCCGCCGAGGTAAACGAACTGTGCGAGTCGAATGGGAAACTGGACCGCACCGATGAATTCATTACGCTCTCGCCGTGTGCGTGGAGTAGGTACTCGAAAGTGTGTCCGGCCCAATCAGCTAAATCGAGAGCCCTTTGGTTCGATATCTGTTGTTCGCATTTCCCGTACGTCGTCCGCGGCATTTTAGTATTGAATTTTCCACCGCCGAGACCGGCTCGAATGTCCCCGTCGGATTGTCGTCCGGTTCACACAGGAGGGGCCTCTCGCCGAAAACGTCTGTAGAAGGATTTCCAGGAGGATTTCGGACTGTCGGTAGCTGCAGGTTCCACCGACCGACGCGGAACGCCAAGCCGTCTCGTCTACACCGCCGGGCTTCGTTTTACTTTTGTCCACTAGCAGTAGTTTTAATGGGTATAACAATATGCTCCTCAGTAGTAGTTCTGCCCTGTCCGCCCCTACAACACTGCCATGTTATTCTTTGAACTCGATAAACAGTTCTTGTTCGGTTCGCGCATACCTACTCACCATTTTCCTACATATTATACTATGGTCGTTAAGCTGTGAGTTTGCTATAATTTTTTAGATAAGAAAATATTTAATAACGACTCTGTAGGTACATAAGTTGTATAGTAAAACACGTAATTGGCCACTGATTAATATACTACATACCATTCGTTGTGAGTGTCCGATTGAGATAAATTATGTCATTAAAGATCTTTTTATCTTAAAATTGTTTATTTGGAGATAAGGTTCTTGAAGTGATGGCCTAAATTATTTTCTAGTTGTGTATTGTAGTTTTGCCTAAGCGGTTTGATGATCAATAAAATTTATTTTTTCAGATATTTCACGATAGAACACGAGATGCAAATTAGCCGCATGCCGATCCCGGCAGATGATTGTGCGAACAGCGAAATGTCTGTCGACACTAGTCCTTCAGATACAAAGACAGATGATTTGGAAACTACAACTAAAGTAAATGGCGATAGTCACAAAAAGTTAAATGGAACTACCATAGACAACACTATTGAAACTGATGAAGCCACTCAACTTGTAATTAAAAAAGAAGAAGAAGAAAACGACGAAGAAGATAATGAAGATGAAAAAGCTGAAAAAGAAAAGGATAAAAAAGAAAAAGAGCCAGAAAACAAGACTGACCCTTTATCCAAAAGTACTGATAAAATAGTGAAAAATGGGGTATCTGAGGAACAAAAATCTGTAGAAACCGTTAATGATGAAACTTCTACAACTAATGATAATGATCCTATGATAAATGAAGAAAATGATGAAGAAGTAAAGCCTATGGAGATAGATGAAACTGAAGATCAAACTGTTGAAGGTGTAGTTATTAAGAAAGAAATTTTAGAAGTTGACGAACCAGAAGTCACTGAAGACGTCAAAACTCAAGAAATTGAAAAACTTTTGAATGGAAATGCAAATCACGAAGATGAAGTTATCACAACTAGTAATGAGGTATTGAAAAAGAGTGTAGAAGAGGCAAATCCAGTGAATGGAGAGGTAAAACTTAAAGAAGACGATAAACCCATTAAATCTGAAAAAGTCAGTCGTAAAGTTCTTGAAGAAGAGGACATGTCAAGTGAAATTAGTACAGATACACTCTCACCTAAGCAGGTATTTATTAGATGTAAATTTCATTATTTCCTATATGTAATTTTTCTTCATTATTATGTCTTTTTCAGATAGATGAGCCAATTGCACGCAAGAGGTCTGCTGCTAGTCACGATGAGCTTAGTGTTGTAAGTGGAGCAAGTAGTGATAATGATTTACCCAAAACTAAAAAGTTACGATCTGATGAAGACCATCCTTTATTAAAAGATGACACTCGTGAACGGTTGATAAAAAATATTGTACAGTCAAGTGGTAAAAATGAAGTTGAATTAAATAGAAATGTAGAGAAAATACAAAATGAAATAAAAGTAATCACGGAAATAGCACAGACTAAACGTGACGAGTTAGTGACTTTGATCAGGTTACAAAAACTTAAAGAAGAAATAATTGAACGATTAATGATAAAATTAAAAGAACTTGATGCTATTAAGACAGACAACAGCAAAGACTGGAATTTACCAGAAATGTTTCAAATTAATTTAAGCCAGCCCGAACATATACTTAGTGAAAAGGTATTATAAACAATTTAATATATTTTATTAATATTTTATTAATAAATTATTGATTTTTTTTTTTTTTAACAGAATATCTTAGATATTATTGAGAATCGTGGTGATAGTCAACTTGAAAAGTCTACAATTAATAGTTATGATCAGAATATTTATGCTCCTTCATCATCTAGTAATAGTATCACGCCAATTGCGTCATCATCTAATGCTCAATCCAATGAATGGATAGTGTCAGATAGGGTAAACCGCACCAACCGTGTTCAAAGACCAATATTGCCTAAGCCTTCTGCAGCCAATAATCACAAAGAAGGTCGTCAAGGTCCTATATTAGATGTTAAGCTAATTATTGCTGATCATCGATCAAAAAATCCTGAAACTGCTGTGACTAAAAGAGGCCGTCGGAAAGTGACAACCAATGATTTTTCAGTACCAACATCTTCAGCTCCATTACGTTATCCAAATCCTATGGGTTTTGGTAATCCACTTCACCATGCCAGTGATGGAAATTTTAAAAATAGTAAGTTTAATATAATGGGTTGATAATTTATTTATTATTTATATCATTTTATCAGAATTTGAATATTTAAAATACTATTGTGTTTTGTTCAGCTATCACAAACACCCATGGAGTTCCAAACAATGTTATGGAACATGGGTCTGAACATAATCGTTTTAAAGATGTCCCTGCTTTTCCAGAAGTTACATTGCATCCAGTCTCGCAGCCAATGCAGCAGCAGCAGCAGCACCAACAACAACAACAAATCCAACAACAACCACAGCCAACATCCCTATTGCATGGTAATTTTTATCATTAAGAATTATTAACCAAAAAATATTGTTGTTAAGAATGACTTTTTTGACCTATCACAATATTGATAATACATAATCTCGGGACAGATAAATTTTAATAATGGCCAATCATAAACAATACAATTGAGTATGTAAGAATGTTTAAAGCAATATTAGTCATTAACTAAACAAAAAAATAGTTTTTAATTTTATAACATAAATAATAAATATATGTGCCTATATTGTTGGATTTAGAACATAAACCTTGGTAAATTAATAAAGGTGATTTTCTTAAATAAATTAGAAGGTTCAAGAAATTATATAGGTAATACCTGAATGAGTTTTGGCTTAGTAGATTGAAATATATTTAAAAAGTAAAAAGAACATCATTCATTATTGTTTTTTAGGTTTTATGTGCCTATTAAGAGGACATTATATCTGCATAATTTGTCTCCGTTATACGCAACGTAGCAAATTTTACACTCAGCAGATCACGTTTAGCTCAAGTATTTTATGATGTGCCTACAAACAATTTTAAATTTAAAAACACTTAATTTGCTTCAAAATTAAAATTTAATAAAAAACCCATGAAGTCATTTTTATATAATACTCTTACCTTTAAACTTTTTAAAAGGTCAATATTTACTCTAGTTTTTAAACTAACAGATCTAAACAAGATGCTGCTGTACGTAAAATTTGCTATGTTACACACTTGTAAGATTAATATAACACATAATGTCCTCTTAATTTGATGTATTTTTGTTGGTAAATAATAATAATAAATTTACTATTATAGGAATTTTAACTAAAGGCGCCGGCACACATCATTTACCACTTAGTATGTCACACCCTCCAACCAATTATTCGCCTACATTAGCAAGACTCTTAACTGCACCAGAACGTTGCAAGCAAAGCAGAGGAAAACGTCAAGCACCTGCAGCTACTGTTGTGTCTTCCAATGCGGTAAATACTAATTTAATTTATTCATTGAACTCGTTACTTACAGATATCTTACAACAGCATAAACTTTTTTTTTTCTTTTACTATTTTATAAGTTTCATTACATTCTTACCATAACATTTAGATGAGGTCTTTAAGTCTTTTATATTGATTATTAGGATTTTAGGAGATGCACATCAGTACTTATTTGTGGTTTCAATTTAAAAATAATTATGATACATAAATTTATTCTAATTACAAAACTGACGCAGTTAAAACTAACATGCTGACATTATTTTATTCAATGTTTTTCTATGCTTGATAAATAATTTTTTTCTCATTTTATCAGAAAATACTAAACATAACTTCTTAACTATGACCTAGATATGATTATTTACAAAAATACTACGATAAAAATTTTGGAGCTCAGCTTCCTATTAAAGTCAAATAAAATATTGAAAATTATACAACTAATATTATCTTCCTTACTGTATTTTATATATAATCAAATAAGAAGAATAGATATTAACTATAAAAAAGTGAGGTTGGGATTAATAAATCAAAAGATTATAGATGTTTTACAAATTAAAAACATTTAATTTTATGACTTATACTGAACATTCACAAAAGCTTGTTGTACACATTTATGTTGTGATCAAAAGTAAATATGCTAATTAAACTTTTTATATTTTAGCAATCTCGTAATGAAATAACTATTACACCAGTTCAGAGTACGTCAATGTCTTCAACTTTTCAACCAAAACCAAGTTGTTCGTCAAATATACCAGTAAGATTTTTAACCTCCTCTAAAGTATTTAAATTATTGTTGTTAAATTATTTTTTTTTGTTTTTAGCCTGTTCAGTTAGATGATGAAGATGCTTCTGATAGATTGGTTATTGATGAAGGACAAGATGTTATGAATGCAAACTCTCCATCTAGTGCTCCACAGTGTCAAGGTTGTATGCAAAAACCTGCACAATTTGTTTGTGCTGGATGTGGCAATCAATGGTACTGCAGCAAAGAATGTCAAGTATGTGATATTAAACTTAACTTATAGTTTTTAATAAAATCTATCGTACATTTTTTTTTTATCTTCCTTAATAAAGTTAGTCAATTGTTATCAAATATTTCTTTTATTAATTTTCATTAGTATCACCTCTGTGGTTAATCATTTCAGGCCAAATTAGAATTTGGTAGTGATTTATCCTATGTGCTTGGTGTTCTAAGTTTTGCACAAATAGTTTAGTTTTTTAATTACTGATCATGTAATGTTATCATGATAATATTTGATTACAATCAACTAAATTTATTTAAGAAGATACACAAAATCATAAAAATAAATTTTTTACTATAACACCGGAATTTGGTAATTATAGGAAAACAAGATAATATTTCAATTTTATTTTTAAATACAAATTATGCCACAAGAACGTTGAAATATATAAAAAAAATGCATTTATAAATTAAATTAAAAAAAAAAAAAATGTATTCTGAAAATATCGATTGATTTTTATATGAGTATAAATTAAACCCTCATTAGTCTTGGCTCTAGTTATGTATGATTTATGTATGTACATAATTTCTAACATTAAAAGTTCTGTATTTCTTTAGTTTTAACATATTATGTGTTTTTGGGCTGGATATTTTTGTTTGATTAAAATAGGTATTAGTATGTTTAAACATTCACTATTTGTACATTAAATATACTAAGAGTAGCCAGATATAAAAACGAAATTACACTAACATCTATTTTGAATAAAATGTCTAAATATTTAATGTCTTACTTATTACTTAATAGTGTAATTTAAAAAGAATAATAAAATAATCTTTTTTGGTCATTTGATCACAATTTTACGAATTATAAATATTTTTAGTGTTTATTATTGCTATCTATCGTCCATTAATAATTTAAAGGCAATTTTTTTTCTGATGAATATGTTTTGAAAGTGTCTTATTTTCCATCAGAAAATCATGAAATGCTGGGCTATAATCGACTTAAAAATTATAAATATTTCATATGAGTGAAGTCATATATCTATAGGCAAATAATATACATATAAATTGTTTATCATAATATAGCAAAAACAATAGTATTCTATAAATGCATGATATTATATTTATTGATATTTAATACAAATAGATAAAAATTTTATTTTTAATCTGGTGTTATTTCCTTTATATATTACTCTATGCATAAAAATAGACATATTTCTTTAAAAAACCAGGACAATTTAGCTTCCCAGAAGTTAATGCGGGAACAACAGGACATGCTTTTGAAATACAACACTTTCCCGTACAACACTGGGCATCTGACCACCCTACATATTATACATCAGACATTTTACATAAAATGAATGGAACGTTTAAAACTATATTTAAACATTAGTCCTTCTCCTCTAATTTTTTCCCACTTACAGTTCTTTTAAAAATATTGTTTTGTGATTATATTATTTATTGTACACAGTTGTTTATTAACTACTGACATAAAGCAGATATTAAAACATTGAACAGATATTCTTCTTTGAATAGGATGAAATGAAGAAATTATTTTATAATAAAGAAACAATTAGTTAAAAACTATATAAATATAAAAAGATTATTGAATGTATATTTTTAATGGTATCTTGAATTTTTATTTTGTTTATAGATTGATGCTTGGGATGATCATTCAGAAGTCTGTAGCGGTTAAATTAATTTTTACAAGTGACATTTGTGCCAAAAAAGATCTCTTAAAGATTAAACTAAACAATTTGAAGACAGTAGCTGGCTACCATTGTTTATAATTGACTTTGGTCTAGAGTACATACCCTTGGTGTGAATCTAAGTCAATTCACTATATGTGTATGAATGCATGATATTATGTATGTAAATTATACACATCAAATTAATCTTTATTAGGAACTGACAAATTGTTATAATATATATATATTTTATAAGATGTATGTGTATATATTATTACTATTTTTTTTTTTATATATATAAATTATATAATATACATCGTAATATTTCCTAATTCCACCCTTAGCTTATCTGTGTGTGTATGTATGTCAGTGTGTGTGCGTGTGTGTGTGTATTAGAATCATAAAGTTTTATTTCAAATACACAAAGTATCGTGGGTCAATGACTGTTAATTAAACCACCCATGGTATGTTTTTTTGTTTAATTGATACAAGTACAATTTTTTTTCTCAATGTGAAATTGAGACAAATTATTGTGGCTCATGTTTTTCTTTTTGTATTTACTCATGAACATGATGCACTTGCTTAAAATATATATATATAAAAAAAAATTTAAATTATTTGTACTAACTATTATGGTTTCCATTACTTGTTATAATATTGTATTGTATATAGCTTATTGATTAGTTACTAGGATTTGTTTTTTTGTTTATTATTTATATGTTTTTTTTTTTTATTTATTCAGTTTTCTGAGTTTGTAATATTATTTAAATTCAAAACCCTAATATCACATATAAAATGTGGATAAAATCATATCTTGATACACAATTGTATGCATACAGTATGGTGTAAAATTATATTGTAAAAAATTAATACAAAAAATGGAATATAAATAAATGTTTTTTTTGGAACACTTTAAGAATCATGTGTTTTTCCGTTTTGTTGTCATTATTTGTTGCCTAGTAACGTTTTGTATACGGTTTGATATGTACCCTGTTTGTTATTTAGTGTGTGCTACTATGCAAGTGGTAGCAGTCAAATTATTTTATCTCTCAATTTGTGTGAGGTAAGTGTTACTAAATAATAATTGTATTTTATATTTGAAATGTAATTCAATGTCAATGTGGTATCAATCATAATGTAGTGTTTCCATACAGAATTTGAAATATTTTTGTGTACTATTAAAAACTTTTTAAGATAATATTATAACTAACATATTACCTACTATATAAACTAGTTTAATAAGCTATTGTGACGGCAGAACTTTTTCCAGGTAATTTAAATAATCAAGTTTAAATTTAAAGTTTAAGTTTAAATCAAGTTTAAACAACTTGAATTATTATATAATATGTATCTGCATCATATTTATATATTACTGTAATATTTAAACTAATGAATTAATAGTTAATATTATATTACTTTTTTTGTTTAATCATTCAGTTCATTCTATGTAAATGGAACAATAGTTTTAAATAAAAATAATTAAATTTAATAGGTAATTTAATTTACAATAAATATGTGATTACCTAAAACATTATGCATTACCCATCTATAGAATGCATTTTTAACAAAATGTTTGGTAATTATTTAAAATTTGTGAGTTGCACTATTGCTATATGTGCCATGTCTGAAATGAACAAAAGATAATCAACTGATTTGACACTAGTTGATAGAATATTTTTCTTCGTTTTGACTTCAATATTTTGAGTTACATAAATGTTTAACTAACCATTACATTTTACATTAAAAATCTTAACGGAAAACGTTGAATTAACTAAAGTAAATTGTTTTCATGTATTTGCGACAGGCCCTATTTTTATGTGCACCACGACTGGCACGACTGTACAAGTGTGCACTACAGTCTACAAAACAAAAATTACATAATATGCAGAAAATATTAGTATTTCTTGAATTTTGTTGTTTTATTTGATTGTATTGTTAAATTATTATATACATATATATGCAATACATTCCTTTTTCTAAGATAATACCTAGTGCATAACATTTTTGTTTAAAGCAGTAAAATTATGTGTGCAGTCCGAAATTTTACAAAAAATAGGGCCTAATTTGCGATAAACTTATTACCAACTTGGCATCGACTACCATCGCCAAGACGACTAATGCCCATTGCTGTTTGGTGACGATATTCTACCAACGGGTTTAGACCAGCAATACTATTGTTAACCTATATCCTGGTGAGCTGTTCTACTCATGCGCAAAGAACTGACGAAATTGTTGCTCACCATAATATTCTCTAGACAAAGCTGCCGTGTAGGTTCATTTACTTTTTATTATGTAAAAAACGATCTTAATTTTTTTTTTTAATTCTTACAGTGTGGGTGATATCTTTTAAATTTGCATCTCAATTAATTTTAGTTTTCAATTTTTTATCTAAACTTAAGCTACATATTATAGTTAACATTAAATTTAGTTACAATCATATAGGCGCAATTTCCATAAAAAAAACACTAAAGGAACTTGCTTAAGCTATGCATTTTCTCATTTTAGTTTTTTTTTTTGTTAGGAGAAGTTATCGATACACAAGCAGCTAATTTTATAATTGGGGTTGCTGACACCCCCTAAGCCCTCCTCTATTTGCGACTATGATTGCAATGTTTTAATATTTTTATTTGTTTTATCGTTTTATGTTAGGTAGGTACTAATCTCAAAATGCCTCATGGACATTTTCGATTGCTATTAAATTCTAGAATCCCGATTCTGAAAAATGGTTGACCTTCATACCTTTGTCCTTAACATAACTTGAGGGTGAAGTGGGGAGGGAAATCTGTTATTTTGATTGAATTCTACGGATTTGTTTGGATTTCATAACTGTAAATGTGTACTCATATTGTATATTTGTAGTTTGTATATTGTGATTATATTAATTGTTATGTACAATTTCAAAACTCTATGGTCTTAGGGCTCGGAAGTTGATGACCTTAAAAACAATAAAAAATGCCATTAAAAATATGTGAATATGACTTAAAAATGGCAAAAAATGTCCTAAAAATTACAAATATTAGTTTTATATTAATAAAAATACATTTTTTAAAAATATTTTACTCTATTTTACTATAGAATTAAAAATATGATATAAAAATGACAAAAATTTCCTTAAAATAGGAAGATAAAAAAATAAAAAATATTTGTTTGATAAATTTATCAAAGCTTACAAATTAAAATCATTGCATTGTACAAATAGAGCATATTTTATGTTATCGAAAGTAAATGAACGTCCATTATCTGTTAATAAATATTTATGATTGGAAAAAAACTTTTCTCTACGTCCACTTAAGTGATTGGGGCAAATCTGAAATGTACCAAATCATCAGAACTGAAATCATCCGGAAAACACTCACTTGAAGCTTCTTCACCATTTAAAAACTTTGAAATTGTTGACAACGACAAATGTAATCGTCGAGATGAAATTGAATAGGTACTAATCTTAGCCTGTGGTAATTTCCAAGTTTTAAGTTATCGGCATAATGGTCAACAAGAAACGATAAGAAATGAATTAGTGTGAAATCAGTAAAAATGACTTAAAATTTAGGAAAATGACCTAAAAATGTCAAAAAATGACTTAAAAAGTAATAAACATCAAAAAATGTAAAATAAAAATTAGTTACCTATTCAGATTCACATGCTTATGAAACAGATTTGTAGCCAGGAGAGCATCGTCTAAAAAGTTTCAAAAAAAAAAAATGCAAAATGCATCAACTTCCGAGCCCTATGATCAGCGATGACAAGTGTGGTTGGGGGTGGAATGTTTTTCTCGCTCAAAACCAATGATGCTACTGGTATAGGTACCTAACCTGTGCACGGTGTTAACAATGCACCCACTCGTTATGTTGCTAGGAAACTGGCCGAGTTTAAACAATAAAAATAAAAGAACATTGTTTCTCATGAAGTGTCTGCAGAAGTGAGGTTATGGACTAAAGAAAGATCAGGCTTGGCCACAATATATATATATATATATATATCACTATTTTGATAGGCTGATTTTTTATTTTTTTGTTAAGTGTTCTTTACATCGGTTCTTTTTAACGGTCATGTGTGTTTAATGCAAATAGGTATCATCCATTATAATTGTTCCATGATTGCTAGACAATATATGTACTTATAATAGTGTTGTAATAGGTATAAATAACCGACGATTAGAAGGTACAACATACCTACCCATATTCGTAATATTAAGTAGGTAGGTTGGTAGGTAGAAAATAGTTCTGTATATGTAGGTACTATTGTTTACGTTTTTACCAACTAATACGAGTAGGAATGTAAGTTTAACATGAATTAATCATGATGATTATGTATCGGTTATAGTGTAAAAATGATTGAGTTGATTTTTCAGATGATGTTCAAGTGTTTCACTGTAATAAACAAACTTGAAGCTAAACGTAGGTATCTATATTTAAATATTTAAAAGTCAAATTGGTTTCAGAGACGGTGAACGATCCACATGCGCTTAATGATCTGAAGATGGGGCGCGTAGAAAAAAAAAAACAAAAATGACGTCGTAGATATAAGATGTGTCTAAGAACTTAAATTACATTTTGAATTTTTTTCATCGGATTATATTATAGATAACGGCATTTCTTTTACGTTACCTACATTGTATTTTCCCATTTATATTTAAAACTTTTTACATGAGAATCTTAAGAATTTGCAATTTTGAAGTACCTACCTACAATAGCTATTATTAAAGCTATAAATAGAAAGGAAACAATTATCAAATTCATATTTTTATAATACTGCTGTATAAAGCCGTATTTTTAAAATATAAATGGAAATTTAATACTATGAATATAAATATCGTAATGATGTGAAATGTGAATAATAATCAAAATGAAATAGATAAATGAAATACATTATGTATATTATTATTATAAATTGGCGTGCCATGAACTTTATATTGACTGTTGAGAGTACGCCACACCACCGATTTTTAAGGGATGCTGGTAATTTTAATGGAATTTCGAGAAAATTTGACGTTAAATATCAACTCATAACATAATAACCGTGATCGGCTTCATTGTTGGTTGGTCGAGCAATGACTATATTCAGTGGCGTATTTTTTTTTTTTTTTTTTTTTTGGGGGGGGGGGGGGTGTCCTCCATGTCTTGACACCCCCCGATATTTAAAAAAAAGTCCTAATATATTGGACATTAGTGTTGTCACTTATTTTATAGTATACTATTAATAAGTGTTAATTATAGTATTAACAAATGTCAAACTTCTTGTCAATTCCTAACATATTAATTTGTTAAAAAATTAATTCAATGTCTTTTTACATTAGTAAATAATACTAAACATTTTGTTTGTGAGGTTCAATAAACGTTGACACTCCCCGAGAAATCACCCAAAATACGCCACTGACTATATTATGTTAAAGATTTTGTAGAAAAACGGTTTCAGTTAAGATGAACGTTTCAACTGTTTTTACAGTTAAATATAGTTATAAGTTCAAATTTACACACTGTATTACTGTAAGGAAAACAATGTATAGTTTGCTGTTTCATAACGTTTTTATTTTTTTGACATTATTAATACAAAAAAAAGAGATTACAGATTTTTTTTTTAATTCAATATTTTTATGTTATTCAAACTTAAATAAGCTTTTTATATGGTACTTATTTATTATATGATATAAAAATAAAAACGGTAAAAGATGCAGAAATAATTACTATTGTCTCCGTGTAGTAATAAATTTGATTTGTCAACTCTCAACTGTGAACAACTGTGCAGTGACTGTAGTCAGAGTGGTTGTTTATTGCACCGTTTTCCACGAACATTATATTTTATGGGTGTATATTACGACTTCCTCTTAAGCATCAAATATTTTTAGCTGGTATATCTACGTAGGATCATAGTTTTAGTATGATTCATTGACGCACGAATTTTATCGCGATGAGGCACAATACAATATCACAATGACGCGTTTCTATTAAAACATATTATTAGTTATTACTATATAGCTTTGGTCGATGCAGTTATTATTTGAATTTGTGGGCATCAGCTGTAGTGTAGTACCCAATACCTATATAGGTGACAATAAATACCCATCAATTAATCGATCGGGCCATCAACGATTGTTTGTCATAATGCTATTATTATATAATAATTAATATTATAACAATGTGGCGATCGTTGCAGGTGGCGTCGGCGTATAGCCATTTTAAGTCTAAATCAGAGTACAGCCGACGGCGGTACATATATAGCGCCGTATAGCCAAATTATTATTATACCTTTTACCTATAATAATAGGTAATAATAATATGTTTATGCAGCTCACAGCTCTTTGGATCATCCGAACGGTGATTGCGAATTAGTGAATAATTTGACTTATCTTAATGAATTAGAGTTATAGCGGTCATAATATATAGTTTTGTATTTGAACATGTAACATTTATACACTAAAGCGTCATAATTACATACTTAACGGCTTTATTTTATCCATGCACGACTATTATTACCTATAACCTAATATTATATTTTAATCGCGTGATGACGATATTAGTTTATTGCTACTGTGCGCTATATTTGTAGACAATATAAACTATAAAGTCTATATAATTTTAATTTATAACGCTGCAGGTTTGCTAATTAATCGTGCCGGTACACCTTACCGATTACCATAATAATATTACATCATACTTATTCATCGGGAATGAATACATTTTACACCTAATACATTCAAGCTCTAATAATTATTATCAGGCGATCGAAGAATTTATAATAATACCATCATACGGAACATTCGATGTGTATCTAAAACATATTGTATATTTGTATTATTATTTTGTACAATATTATTACTGTTATTTAAATTTTTTGTTTTTATAATGTATTGATTGTACAATCTGTAAAGAAATATTTCTTACAATAAGTACAATAAATAATGTTGTGGATTTATAGAAAGTATTAAAAATAAAAATAAAATCAACAATATTTCAGACACTGTGTGGGGGGGGGGAGGAGGCTTGTGTGAGGTGCTTATAAACTGATGGGACTTCATATTATTATGTATTTAAATAATATTGTATGTAAGTATGTACAAGTGTCGTTCGTGGTTTCAACGGTTGTACATTGAGTTTTATTTTATGCACCCACCTATGTGTATAAAACTTGTATACATTAAGAATTATTGTAATTAAGGCGTTTTGGCGGGTTTGTGCATTGTTCGTTTTATGTATTGTTATAAATTATAATATTTTAATCATAATTAAATTCTTAAAAACATGTCATTTTTTTTATCGCAATTATGCATATAGTTTGAGTGTGATTAAATACTTGTTAGGCTTATAGGTGTCTATTTTTTTTTTTTTTTTAAGAAGAAAAAAAGGTCGTCATTACGAAGAAAAACGAGACATTAAGCAGCGGCTAGTGCTTTTACAGCTGTTGCTATATATTATAACATGCGACAACGCGAGCGTATATGACAAAAGGACAGAATACAGAATTAATTTCTTGTATTTTAATACGTTCAACTTTTATTTTAACCTAAATGGCTTAATGTGTATGGCATTGTACGGTATATACATGTATAGACATATATACACGTCTATTCATATGTCTTCATTGACTTTCATCTCATTCGTGTGAACTAATTTAACTTTTAGTTAGTACCTAACTATCTACCGAAATCGTATAAGATCTTGGAAATTGTTATTTTAGTCTATTTGTCTATTGCGAACTGAATTAATTAATAATAGGGTTTACGGTCATTTTATTAGTATTTATTACGGAATATTTAGTATTATCGTATACATTTATTTTTAACTGCTTATTGTTGACCAAAGAATGTTACGGTATTATTACTATTATTATTAAACTACTTATATGATATTGTAATGTACAAAGGTGCCCCAACTTTTAAACTGTGCTTGTTATTAAGTTACCATATATTATATAAATTTTTAACTGTTACATCCTATAGTAAGTATACTAAGTAGTAGTGTACCTGAAACAAGTCAATAAAGCTAAAGACGAAAATAAATGTGGCTTTCCACTATTCTTCGTTGATCATCAGGATAACAACAAAGATATTTTTAATATTACTTCACTATACTAGATACAAAATTAATAGTTTAAAAAACTAATCAGTTTATTCACGGCCCCCCAATGTCTGACTGTCAATCACCTAGACGTATATAAAATAATTGCAATCATGAATCCAGATTAATCAAATGAGATGAAAACCATATTTCCGAAGATTGTGTAAAGGTGATTTATGAAATAGTAGTCCAGTAAAATGTGAGCACTGCTCGGAGGCCCAAACGGCCAAGTTCAGAGGTACTATCCAATCTTCCTATTCCTTCACTCCTCTAGCTCCAGTTATAGTAACTTCATCAAAAACTCCAAACCTAAATTATATTCCTCACTATTAAATTGTCTTTCTGAGCTATCTACTATAAGTAAACCCCTCATGGCCCTCATCACTCTTCTGTCTCTTCTAATAGTATTCTTAAAAAGTTAAAAAACTTAATTCCCAATATCTATTTATGTCTATTTTAGTCATCTATTTCCAAAATTAGTTTATCGTTTAACCTTTTATCAAGTAGGTAGTAGGTACACATAATTTTGTAATATGAGGTTGAATATCTGTTTATATATATAAACAATAATTAATATATTAACTATATTTACAAATTTACAATATTCTTATTATGTTAGTATATTTTAAATGTACGATTGTAAAATTTTTTTCTGTATTGTCTGTATTGTACTAAATATGAAGTGTGTATTATTCACATGGGCAATAACCTTTTGTTTTAAATAAATGTACGTTTAAAATTTAAATCGTATCATCTTTATCTGTTTTGGTCGCATTGTGTGATTGTGAATTATTAGATTTGGTTCATTTTGGTATACAGACTTTAGACGATGGTGTATATATGTATAAAAGGAATAAAGTGGGCGGTGGGCAGTCATTGAAATTGGGACACTTTTGTCGTATACTCGTATATCTATTAAACTTAATGGTTTAGAGAGTAGTGTTTGTTCACCTCTCCAGTAAACTGTATAATGTAGTTGTTCTATTTTCGTCCGTGACGGTTATTTAATCCTCTGAGAGAATACCTCTACCATCAAATAACGCGTTTATTATCTATTACTATTTCAACTCCACTAATTTACTGTAAATTCATCACGTCTCAATGCACCTTATTGGCCCTTATAGATGCATTTGTACCTATATGAACGTTAAACAAAAAAATTAAGTGTCACATACAAAGTAATATTATTGTTTATTTTAGATCAGAAAAATGAAGAACGTAAAATACATCCAAAAAATTTACCTAACAATGGTAATTGGTATTACACCTATAATTTAGTAATTTAAATAGTGTACGGATTGAGTCACGTCTCAATGTACCTTATTGGCCCTTATAGATGCATTTGTACCTATATGAACGTTAAACAAAAGAATTAAGTGTCACATACAAAATAATATTATTGTTTATTTTAGATCAGAAAAATGAATAACGTAAAACACATCCAAAAAACTTACTTAACAATGGTATTACACCTATAATTTAGTAATTTAAATAGTGTACGGATTAGATGAATGTTTCAAAAAATCAAGAGTAAGAAATTATTATTTTCGTTGTATGTTAGATCACAATGATCGCAATTAATCAGTTAAAAATCGGTATTTTATATTTAATAGAGTTTAAGACTGAGTGAATCCATAGGTATTTAATTTTTCATAGACAATTCAGTCCAGTGTATGCTACTAGCATAATGCTAGAAGACTACATAAATACATAATAATATTATAATTTAGAGGTTAGGTAGGTTAGGTTAGCAATGAATTTTGGATGGGGAAGGTTAAACACTTTTAACTTGAGTTATTGAAAATTAAGGCATTTGTATTTCTATATTAACACATTAACAAATTTTAAGATGCTTTATCAACGACCAGCTGGTTTTAAACCACGGACTAAGATATATAGGACTGGACACGAGATAATTATTATGGTTTCGAAATGTTATAGGTTGGGTGAAGTACGCATGAATTTGCCACCAAGCAGCACTAGTGCCGTCTTAGTATACTAATAACATACTAACGTAGATTTGCCGTTAGTATATTTAAAATTTTAAATAATTAAAATTTGTATAAGATAATTTCCATATTAAAATTTAAATATTTCAAAACAATATAAAAACTACGGCCAATGGGGGGTGATGTAGCCCCTTTAGCCTCCCTGGTTACGCCACCAGATGCCATTAATGCTTCGGTCAAGTATAGTCCAGCGTTACACTCTTGAATAGGAGTTTTTTAGTGACGAATCCTCGCCCCCATACATATATACGTGTTATTCAACCAACCGTACACCCACCTTCACTACCATACAAAATGCTAATGGTCATAATTGTCGTTGCTAGAGTTCAATAAAAAATATTTATAATTTATAATTAATGTTATTCTTGTAATAAATAAGCTAAGTGTAACTAAATTCCCCCGAAATAATCGTATAATATCTGCTGAATATATCGAATTGTGAGATTTTTATACTTATAGGTACGAATATTAACGTTTTTGTTTGCATTAATCGGTTTTTATTTATTTGTATCCAGTGATAATAAATCGAGTATGTGTGTCGTCGGAAGTAGGAGGAGAGAATATTTTGGGAAAATAAACAAACTCACAAACACTGGTGCCTACTTTAATATATAATATTGAGACATTGAGTAGTCGAAGGAAACGTATAACGAAATAAACGTCCGATCGTCAAGACGAAGAGGATACAAATTCGACTAAAAAAAAAAAATATGCTCGAATAGCTTATTATAACTTATAAAATAAAATAATATAATCAATAATAATATTATTATAATATTATTGTGATTGTCGTCGGACGGATGTCGTTGTTCAAAGTCCGAGACTGTTGGTCGACCGTTTGCGGCCGGGGCGAGACTTTCGGGTGCGACGCCTTGGCGGTGGACGACCTGTTCGGCGCCGGCGAGGACAACATCGTCTTGGGAAGCTTTGACGGCGTCCTCAGGGTATATGGTGTGCACGCCAACCCGCCGCCCGATTTGCGGTACTCGCCGTCCGACCTGTTGATCGAAGCGCAAATGGACAGTCCCGTGTTGCAGGTGTGCACCGGTAAATTAATCAGGTCAGTGTATATAACAATAATACAATTCGGACGTATATCCTATAGCTATAGTTTCACATAACGATCGGGCACGTTTTCGATTTTCACAGCACTTTTTAAGACGTCACATGTGCCTACCTGGAACTCATTGAACACAGACGAATTTTTTCAATTAATGTTTGAAACGTTGCCAAACGTCGTCTATTTAGTTTCTCATCAGTTCGAATAGTTTGATTGAACTGGGACATTTATAAAATTTAAAAAAATTATAATTTACTGCTTGTCGTCTGATTGTAATAAGTGTTAACCATGTTGTGCTGGAAAGGTGCCGAGTGTTATTTTTTAAACGTTAATCGTAACGGATAGTGATAAGATTTGAGATGAGATTAAACATCGACTGGGTAAATATAGATAATTATAATTTTAAACATTGGAAATGATCGGTGAATTTAAACGATAGCCACAAACCAGCTAAAAACACTTAATAGGTACACTATTATACGTTAACCTCGGAGTAACAACAAGACACGTCCCGATATTCCTGAAATCGATTTTTCCATGGTATCTTTTTCATGAAAGAAATACTTAAATTCTTTTGTACTGGACACTGGTACAACAACCTTACAAATGCAATTATTTTCTTCTGAGTTATTGCATACATTTTCTGTACAGTTAAACAGGATAACGAATTTTAAGATGGTCACCCAGAATATCTTCAAAAATTCAAAATAGGAACTTATCTTGTTGTTCTCCCAAGGTCAAGGTGGCAAGGTATTAATATCACTTGATTTTAAAGTTCTCGTTCAAACTGTTCAAAGTATTTTCCCTTTTTATTCGGCATCAGTAAATTAGATGTATATAAATGTAATGAAGTAAAAACTAGTATAAATACTCCTCAAAATATACTAAAATATTATGCTGGATACTTGTGTCACAGAAGAGTTATTTATCACTTTATCTGGAATCCGGATTTTTGTTACTAATACAATAAAATACTATGTAATTATGAACAATTATTTCTATCAAATTTTATTATTTTAAAATAACAATGTATTCAATACGACGTTTAATATTTAGTACCAATACAAATCGAATCGATTAATACCCCTAATTTATCGATGTACCCAAGTAGATATAGTCCAACTGTTTGAGAACAGATGAAAAAAATGAATGAATTTATTATTTATATAAAGTATAAACGAAGAAAATTAAAGTGAAGGAATAATACAAATATTTTTTTTTGACAACCTGTAGATACAATTTTACTGTAATGCAAAGTCTGAACAGTTTTTTTTTTTTTTTTGTAAGGAGAACCCGCGGCAACATAGGCCATTGGGTGTGGGGTGGTACGGTAGGGATTATTTTTGTATGTTTGTTTGTAGGTTTTTAATTGGGTAGGGTTGTAACACGTGTTTGTGTAAGTGTGGTAAGGATATGTTGCTAAAAATCCCGGGTGGTCACCCATCCGGGAGCTAGCAACTGCGGCCGGTACGTACGCTCAGTGCGTTTCCGCAGATTGAGCGTACGACCGCGCCTCACCAAGCCACCTGAACAGTTTTGTGTACTACCGATTATAAACTTTAATATATACCGTGTGTCCCAAAAAACAGGGGCCACTTTACCACTCATTACCATGAAAATATTTTTCAATTCTGTTTGCGGGACATTAAACTAGACTAATGGATCATAAATTTCTATGACTTACAATTTTTTTAACTCATGTATCTTGCGCATGCACAATAAAACTTACATTTTTTTTAATGGCAACCTGTAATTCGACTATCATATTCGGGTTTATCGATTTTTTTCAAGCCATTTTGATGTATCAACTTGTGTCCTAAACCCAAAATTGACTAAACTAGAGCTAAGGAGAATTTAAAAAATTAAAAAATTAAATTAATTAAATTTTTTTTTAAACACCATGCAACAAACAATCAAAATTATTATTATTAAATTAATTAACTATTTAATATTTATGAATTATTATCTTATTTTATTATTACACATTATGAAATTGTATATGGTCTTAATTGGCCGAGACCAAAAAAGAAGAAGTGTATTTTTGTTTCCATCAGAATTACCTATAATTAAGTATCTATTAAAATAATAATGAGCATTGGTATTTCTATTTTTGTTATTTACCTACCTATACCTATTAAAATGTGAAACTTATTATAAATTTAATTTTTTAATTTTTTAAATTCTCCATAGCTCTAGTTTAGTCAATTTTGGGTTTAGGACACAAGTTGATACATCAAAATGGCTTGAAAAAAATCGATAAACCCGAATATGATATTCAAATTACAGGTTTCCATTAAAAAAAATGTAAGTTTTATTGCGAATGCGCAAGATACATGAGTTAAAAAAATTGTAAGTCATAGAAATTTATGATCCATTAGTCTAGTTTAATGTCCCGCAAACAGAATTGAAAAATATTTTCATGGTTATGAGTGGTAAAGTGGCCCCTGTTTTTTGGGACACACGGTATATTAACTTTATAAATCTAGGTTCGTCGAGATATATTTTCGTTATTATCATAACTTATTAATACAATACCTCTTAATTACTATTGACATATGCTAAATATATATTTATATGCTTATTTATAAAATATACTACTATATTATAAAACATTTTTTCTCGCGAAAGTGGGAATCAATATTTTAATAATTATATTATTTTAATAATTTCTAATACTATTTCATTGCCGCCAAAAATATGAATACGTCAGTAATAAACTATAATAACTATTGTTTGAAATTATTTATGAAGGTCCGGCGGGGATTTAATTATCTCTCAGCAACTGTCAAATAAAAACTTTACAACTGATAGGGCAAAAGTTAAATATTTGTTATTTCGCTGACGTTTGAAAATGTAGTTTAAAGTTTAAAGTATAATATCAAACAGGGTTTAGCGGGATTGAATAATAGAAAAAAACATGTACCTATAACGCAATATAATATTACATCGTATTTTTCGAAAATTATTACATTGTTTATTTACTTTCAAATATATTATTACTTAAATAACATCATTTATGCTTATTGTACTTTTTTTTTTTATGTACAGGTTGTATAAAATCTAAATTAAAAAAAAAAAAAAAAATAAATATTATTACAGTGTATGACGGGTCCACTTATAGCAGTTACATAATGGAAAATATTGTGTTTTTAATCTAATTTTAATTTTTCGTGTACCGGTGTAATTGTATTTTTTTAAACTAAAAGACTAATTTCTAAGGAGTACAAGCAAAAGACTATTTTTGAACAAGTGGTTGACACCGTTGGCGGTCATGATAGAAACCTTAGATAACGTGATCGCAAGGTGCCGAATATATTTGGAAGCAGAGATAGGGAAATTATTGAGGTTATACCTAGCTTGATGGTTGTAGTTTTGAGTATTACGAGATCGGTATTAGTCGAATAAGTAGTCAAGAAAAGCTATTTTAATGAGGTATTCATTTTTAAAGTAAAATTATAATTATTTCATGGTAATTTGTTATATTTAATTTGTATGTTACACATTTTAATTCAATCATAATTAAAGGCAAAAAGTCACAAAAATGTTATTATTATATACTCAAAACTTTTTGTGTAAGAAATATATTTTGAATGCTAGAGACAGAGTTTAAAACAGCCTTTTAACTCATTAAGAATATTTGTCAAAATGTACTGATTTTTCAATTGGGCTTTAATAAATAAATTTCTATTTTCGCGTTCATGGATTAAGTATGGAATTTATGTCATAATACTAAAAGTAAACCCTTTTTAGAACATATTTGGTAGGATACCTAATCGATTTATTGCATATCATACAGGTAGACAACAATATTTAAGTATTAAAGAAAAACATTATGAAATATTTGCTTTATAATAAGTTATCATTAATGAATATTATGGGTATTAATTATGGTATATTTATTGTCAGCTGTTCGCCAAACAAAAACATTGCAGTTCTTCATCCGCTTTCATTAGTCGTACATGGGGTAAATTGCATAGCTGGATCAACAGAGCATGGTAAGTAATCTGTCAACCAATATGATATAAATATATAATTACATAAAACTTAAAGTTATAAACTTATAAGTTATAACATTCAAAAATTTAGATATTGAATTTTCCGTAAAATCTAGGTCTTATATAGTTATCTAATGGTTTTTTTTTTTATCAATAACAATCAATTATTTTCGGCGCATTCGAGTTAGGTCCCGAGTACTAGGGGCTAATCGCAGGTACTATAGTAGTTGGGTCCCGAATTATTTTAGGTATTCCACTAGTTCCTGAATATTTTTTTGTAACTACTACACTGTACTAACATTTTCATTCCCATTTTAACAGACTGTCTATGATCTATTTAGACCACAGGTATAGTTAAAAATGTTTTTTACAGTTTTTTTTAAATATTAAAATATATAATAAAAAAATTGCAGGAATAATCAATCGATTTGATTTTGTAAAATTAATGTCGTATACATTTTTACCAACACACATGTGATTTTTCAAAAAATATTATTTTATTTGTATTTATATTACATAATTATTTAAACATTTTTAATATTTTTTCACTTACACAAAAGTGATTTTGTGAAATTGATTTTTTATAAAATTCTAATAACTTATATTTTAATGGAAAAGAAACAAAACAAAAAAAAAACTGTAAAAAACATTTTTAACCATACCTGTGGTCTAAATAGATTATAGACAGTCCTAAGTCTGTTAAAATGGGAAGGAAAATGTTAATATAGTGTAGCACTTACTAAAAAATATTCAAGAACTAATGTTGTAGCAAAAATAATTCATGACCGAACTAGTGGAGCAATTTTAAATTTGGGACCCAACTAGGATGTAGCCATTATTTTAATTATTCGATAACTATTATAATAATTTTAGGTTTTTTACTATATTGTAATTTACATTATATTTAAAATGTAAATACAAGTTTTAATACATTCTTAAACAAGTATTTGCATTAGGAAATAAGATGGAACGTCAAGTGAAAATATAAATTGTATGATAAATTTTGTTTCATATTTAATTTTCAATTTAATTTTAAAAAAAATACCTACCTACCTATTTTACGTTTAATGTGTGCATAGTTAATATATTTTATAGAAATTTAACATTTTCCATGTAATATAAATTGTGTAATTTTATGTTATACAGAAGATAATTATTGCTTTTTCTGCGTAAATTATACTGAAATTAAAAAGCCAATAAGCTGTAATTTTGAATTTTATACAATTAAATACAATTTACATATATTAATTTCCTATATTGTTACTAGAAAATTCATTTATGGTAAAATTCTAAAAACTACAAAAGTGTAAGTAATTAAAAAAAAATATTAACCTAACAAATTATATCTTTTATATAAATCCATTAGGTCAAAACATAATGTTTTTTGTTTTTAAAAATAGTAATTTTCTTATGCATATCAAAATCCAAAAAATTTATATTTTATGAATTATACTTCGTTTAATTAAAATGTTAACATTTAGTTTTTTATTAAAAGTTATCCGTTAAAATGTGGGTTTATTTCATTTAGCGAAAAAAATATTTCTTGCGTTTGTTTTTAATTTGTTTCTCACAATGAACAGAAAAATAAGGATTTTCTTTGAAATATTTCAAAAAATATTTTTTAATTTCTTTTAGTGGATCGATAGAAAAAGCGCACTTATTAATACATGCCCCAACTGCTATAGTTTTTTAAGATGAGGGTGAATTTATTATTGTTTTTAACATAGTACATGTCTTCTGTAATGTTTTATATGTATATTTTTATTGTATTGTGTTGTTTATAATTTAATGTAGGAAATGGATAGATTATTGTGTTCGATCTTAGTACAACTATTTTTCGATTTAGAATTTATTTTATTTTAGTTTGATGGTTCTCATCTGACCTAGTTTTTAGTGAAATATTCTGCTTTTAGAGTACCTATAGAATTAAAAGCGGTATACTTATGGTTAACAAAAAAAAAAAGTAGTAAGAAATTTGTATTTATTAAATCATATTATAATATCTCTCCTATAGTTATTATAAATTTACCGTGTCAATATAATTTACATTGTGACATTATGGTCGCACTGAATTGTCTCGATTCGTGTGGCGTCATCGCTATTTTAATATACAATTCGATATCATATTATATTAATGCGATGATTATTGTCAATCGACAGGCGATCAGTATGTATTGGAAACGATGTACGAACACAAATTCGACCGGAGTGCATATCAAATGGTCGTGGGCCCTTTTGGCGGCGGGTTGGGCAACAGAGATTTCGTGTGCGTCATGTCACTGGACGGCGCCGTCACGGTATACGAACAACAGGCTTTCGGTTTTCGCACGGTGTTGCCCAATTACCTGCACCCGTTTCCCATCAAGTACGTCCGATCCGTTGACGCATTTATCACTCTCAACTCTGACCTATGCTTGGTCTGTTACAAGTGAGTAAATGTCTAACTTTGTGTGGCTTACTGCATAATATCTAACGAGATAAATGCTCACTCGTCCATCGGGTGTACAACTTTAGGCACTACAAATGACGATCGTCCATAATTTATTCGCTAATGCGGGTGCCGTGCGTATAGCTCATCGACTTTTGTGTCGAACTTTTGGTAGAACGTACACAACGCAGAGGCGTAGCAAAGTTTTTTTTTGTAGGGGAGGAGGAGCTGATAATGTGTTTACAAAGAGTTAGTTTAGCTAGGGTCCTCATAAGTTTTGCATACTGCAGAAATTGAGGTTTTATTAAATTAGATTTATATGATGTTCGGTGTCCGAACCGTAATACACATTTGTATATTTGCAGTAACTTTCATTGACCACAGAAATAATATTTTAAATTTCTTAAAATTTTGAAGGGGGAGGCCTTAGTCACCAACATCATTCTAGCGACGCTACTACTGAATTACAACATTGTGTATGGGTTGTAGCCTATAGGACTGCTGCAGGTACCTGACAAACCGCCTAAAATAATAATAAATAATATTAATATTATATATACGTTGTGCCACACGTTTGTATTGTTATTGCGTCGTTGTTTAGTGTTTACTCTGTTGAATAAACTGCTGCAATATTAAATTCCTAATGGAGCAGTAAAGAAATATAAGTTTTCGAATTTCTTTCTTGACGATTTTTGAATCGATGACAATATCCGAGTAGCAATGTATAAGCAAATATTATGACTGGCTAGCTGCGATGTGATAAAATCTTAACCATGTTTTTTTTTAGGATAAAATTGCGCTCTACTTCTCATTTTTTTTTGAATGCGATATTTTTTTATTATTATTTTCATTGATTTCAAATAATACAAACGTCTTTACGATCTTGCTGCACCCATCAAACTCTTGGGAGCATCTCCACATTAAAAAAAATCTTTTTAAGATTTTAAATTATTTTAATGAACTTTTTAAAAGTTAATATAAAAAATTCTAATTGTTATTAGAAATATTTTTAAATATTCTGTGGAAATAAATAATCGATTTAAAAGAGTATACTTTAAAACAAAGTCAATGGTAAATAATAAATGCGAATAATTGTTACTGTTACTGTCAAGAATTTATTGTCTTGAAAATATTTTTTCTCGAGTAATTTTTTGCCCACTATATTTGAATTTTGTATACTATGGTTTAAATTGTACACATCTATATATATTTAACTAGTTGGTGTATCGCAAGCCTTCAATAATAATGAAGTATATACTTGATATTTTTATAAATACCTAAATGTAACGTATTCGGACAAATTTATTTGTAATCTTTTTAATCTCGTATACTCTTCGTACAGTTAATTAAAAAACTACGATGTATGAATATTTTAACTAAAAGGATAATCTGACCTACGGTTATTAGGTATAACGAATGCTTTGATATATTTATAGTTTAGCTATAATAATAATATCATATAAACTTTTTTAATAAAACATATTATATTTTATTGAATTTTTTTTTATTTAATGAGCCCTCGGCAGCATAGGCCATTGGGAATATTGAAAATTATGTAGACGTTTGCATTCAGTTCTTCTGAGAAATATGTTTATTATGCTATATTTATATAAATAAACATGAGATAGGTACAAGGCTGTTTTCAATTCATGAAAAGTTTTTTTATCCTATTTATTTAGGAAAGTTAATCCTGATACATGAAATACTCTTCCAAACTTTATGTATTTAAAAGATTATTAGTATACTAGTCAATATGATGATATTATAGTATCATAGTATATTATGGTTAAATAGTTAGATTCATTAACTAGATAACTAGAATTTATTTCAGAATTTAAATGTACTGAGAACATGCTTAATTAATATTATACCTTTTTTTTTTCTAGTCCTGCTGTTTCACATAAAATCCCATAATGGTATTAGATATTATTGAAAAGGAGGATGTTAATTTTATAAAAATAAATATTCAATATATTACACATAAATAAAATCATTGAATACTTCAGTAGAAAGAACTATGCATTTTACAAGCTGGTAAATACTAAATAACTACCTTGTTTAATAATGCATTCAGATAAAAATGTACCTATATTATATTATTACTTACCAATTTATTATAATAACATTAATAACCAGATGTAGGTAATCACCAAAACACAATTTTTAAGTATTATTTTTTATTTTTTTTTTTTGGTCGTGAAAATCAAGTTTTGGCTTCGACAATTAGGTCTTTTAAGCATTTATAATAAAAATTATATAAGTAGATATATTCTTTTGTTTAGTGAATTAAAATAAATGTTTATTGTATACTATTATTATAAACTAAAAACATTTTAATTTTGTCTTTTTTAGTTGTAATTTTACCAAATATTAAATTTTGCTAAAATGTAATACAATTTCGTACTATTTGTTAAGAACTGTTGTTGGAGATTATTCATTGATGACCAAAACGTGATGAGTGCCATAACTCCAACAATAACAATCAGCGTCTGTATTTCTTATTAATTGATATTCTGACTGTCACGAATTGTACATATTTTTATAGTATATTGTCCATATTTATATATTTATCTTAATTTAGGTATATAATATTATTTTCCATCTATAACATTGTACTTTGTACATAACTCTAAGTCGTTCTCTTCACCACATGTATTATTCGATTTGACTTAAGTATAATATAATATTAATAAGTGTTAATATGTCGGAATTAATAATAATATACACGAAACACAATCAACGCAACGTTTGCGATTAATTAAAATGTTGTGTACAATTTGTAAATTATTAAAAAGGTCAAGCATAATGCTACGATGCAAATTCCTTAGGTACCAAGAGCTGGCGGACCCGAGTCTAAAACAAAAATGGCCTGTTTGGTCGTGCACCTTGGGCGAAACCGTATACGACATTCAGACTGTAGAAATAACACCATCTGCGACTACAATACATGTACTGGGCGAACGGAACTACTATTGTTTTCAAGGCAACGGCGTGATGTGGTTTATGAAACGGCTTCAGTATTCTCCTTGCTGTTTTCACTCTTATATTTTGGGTATACCTAACCATAAAAGCACACAGTTTTTACTAACTATAATAATATTACTTGCGCTCGTATAATATATTATAATATGCCGTTCATAGATTAAAATAATCTCGACTGACATAACATTATTATACTCCACAACAGATTCATTTATATCCGATTCATATTAGTTGACATCTACTGATTGAAATTTAAAAATTCAAAACAAACATACGCGTCTTCTAAAATTTTCAACTGCAGCATTTATTTCTTTGTTTGATAATTCTATAATACTATACTAATATTATAATAAATGGTGTTGCATACACATTACAATCATTCATTATATAATTTAATCATAGAGAATGCAGATGATCCTTATAATATGATCTATTTTACTCGCTAACACTGTATTCTTAAACCTAATACTTTTTCCCGTTTTTATTTATATCGGTATTGTAGTATTTTTTTTTTTTTTTTTTTTGTTTTCAGGCGAACACCCCGAAACGAAAACTATGTGCATGATTGTATCTGATACAGACAGTGTCTTGGTGTACGATAAGACAAAACTTCGATGGTCGGCCAAGTTGTCCTTTCATCCGTGTATTATTGCAAGGGCTTCTTTTAAAGTATGGTTTGCCGCTTTAGTGTTCTAGCTATTTTATAAGAAATGCATTGTTTTTCTTACGAGTAAATGGAAATTATTTATAATAGGCGTTACAAGGATGTTTAGTGATGTTGTCGGAAACCGGTGATTTGAGGTTTTGTTACCTTGGTACTGAACCCATGATATTTATGGCTCCCGAAAGACCTATCAAAGACTATAAAGACACTAAGAACCAACTAATTCAGTTGAAAAAGGACCTTCAAAATATGTCCATGCAAGATGGTATGTTTATTTCTTAATTATGTTATTTTGTTTTTGGATATGTTATGTAAATTTATTAAAATATTAATAATGTTTTATGTTCGGGAAATGTTCGAACCACATAAAAACTTATTAACAAAATATAATATTGTGTAATACAGTCAATTTATCATTAATAGCGCTTACAAAATAATATTTAGGTTGAAATATTTCTTAATAAATCTAACTTATTTTACATGTTAATTAATTTTTAACACATAAGAAATTACAAATATTACAAATTAGAAATTAGGAACTACAAAATATTTTTTATTTAAATTTTTTTAAACGAATGCATCAATATTCAGTACTCACTATAATTAAAAAAAATATTATACAGACATAAATAAATATATATATATAATATATTAGCTTCTCAATTTATAATAAGTGTTATAACGTTTCAAACTGAAAAATATCATGATATTAGCAAACCTGAGAGATATTTTGGTTCATGCATTTTATTTCCAAAAAATTTACTCATCAAAATTACTAAACAAAGTCGATGAAACTATGGCTCCAAAGCATACTTCGTATACTATTCAAATACATTTAAGTTCTATACGTATACGTTTTGAAATTTTAATTAAATTATTAATTAAAATATGTATAGGTACGTATATATTATTATGTATTGTATTTATATATGTAAATAGGTAAAACATTAATAAATATTATGATAAATACAATAATAAAAGAACACTGTCCTTTGCATTTAACACAATTTTCGGTTTTCATAAAATGTTTGAAAAAATATTATTTAATATACATACAAATTATTTTATTATTTTAAAAATAAATTACGTCTTTTTATATCACTGATGATAACGCCATAGTATTTGTAGATTTGTCGTTGAGTTATAAGTATTAGTTATCTGGACAGTTTAGTGATAACAATTGTTATTATTTTTAACTTAATTTGATTACTTAAACATTGAACCAATTTTTTTCTAAATCACAATAGATACATGTTTATACATTATTACAGTCGAATCATGGAGACTCGAAGTTAACTCGAAGGGGGGGGGGATAAAAATATAAAAATTCGCTTCAAGATACGTATTATTCCGTATTCGAGATACATAATTCGAATTCATCCAAATAAAGTTCTTAGTTGTCAATTTTTCCGTATTATTGAGGTTTGAGTTATCGTGACTCGACTTTATGTAAACCTTATATTGTATGTATATTATTACAATTTTTTTCACATATTAATTATTGTATATTTTAAATTGAAATATGACAAATATACAATAATTGATCAGGAATTATTATGCATAGAATACTTAAATTAAGACATTTTCATCATATTATTATGTTTTTTGAAAATATCTATCAAAAATGTTTGCATTATATTATTAACTAAGTATAGTTCATTCAAATATTTTAAAATTAAAAAAACTTTGAAATTTGTTATTTTTAATGATGATTTTGTTTTTAATTTTAAGAGACCGACACTCTACCACTACTGAAATTAAATACTCGTATTTTGAACTTACGTTCAGTGGGTTCAGGAAAACTGTGTGACATCGATATAGACGTGTCGTCATCTCTAGCCACATCATCAGTGCAAATTACTTTCCAAATAGTTGCTCCACTTGTCATTTCACCTACAGTTATTCATTTGAAAGACTTGAGTATGTATACTATGTATTTAAAAAAATTAAAAACGTCCTACAATGTAATCAATGATATAAATTTAAAACCTTTACAACAAAATATTTCATAATTTGTAATATTATGTCATCATGATAAAATCAAGTATATTTCTTATAAAAAAAAAAATATATTATTTAAAGTAGCTATCATCCTATTATATAAGTATAATAGATCAATACTTATAGATGAACGATTTAAATGTCATACATAAGTATACGATACGATATAAATTTTGAAAATATTGTCATATTATGTTATCTAACCGAACTTTTGAAAAAAAATTGTTCAAAAAAGTGTTTTTCTGTGTTTATCAGACTTGTAAGTTTGAGTATTTATAAGATAACCATTAGTTTTATACACGATTTAAAATGTCTATTTATAACGTTAGGTATGGTTAACAAACCATTTCGTATCATTGCGATGTTTTTATTTTTATTTTACAAAGCTTATATAGACGGTTACACTTAATGACAAATATATTTTTTTAAAGTCTTTATCGTAATGTCAACCTTTTTAGGCCAGTCTCGACAAGTTAAGCCACAAAAAAACTTATTTAACTCTCTAGGGGGTTAGTCGTGTATCAACAGATGGTAAAATACTAGTAAAATGTTCAAACGCGTAAAAAAACCTACCTACCAATGTAATTCTTATGTATTTTATTCTTTATCGTTATTTATACTGTACAACTTGGTTTGAGCTTACCTAGTTTTAAGAAGTTTCAATAATCCCAGTTTTAAATGTGGAATATTTCCTTCAAAAATAAAAGTCGCACATCAGATAAAACTTGCGGTAATGCGATATATAATGAAAACCATATTGTACACGCGCGGTATATTAGTTTAATTTTATACACAAAATCATATCCTTCAACGTTATATTATTATATATTTTAATGTTGATCGAATCGGTTAGGTATCGTAAAATAACCACCACGGCCAGAGACAATAATTTGAATATTATTTTCCCAATGGCGTTGGGTACCTGCAGTCGTTTTATATTCAGTGTCGTCGACGTGATGAAGGTATTATATGGTATATGCTGTATAGCGCATGAGTTCTGTGGTGTTTTTTTTTTTTTGTAAGTTGGAGGGTGGATGGATTCGCGACTCGATCAATCAGGGTACAATCCTTTCTGTTTTATATGTTAAACAATTATTAGTTCTTTATTTTCTGACTTCGAACTAGGACCATAGAATGTATAATTTGTATGCATATATTATACTGTTATGTGCATGTGTGTATGTTCTAGCCGATAGTATAACGGTCCGAGTGATGGTTCACAGAGAAAACGACGATACAGAGTCTGTAGTGTCGTCGATGGAATGCACTGTTTGCGCATACTATTCTGGGACATCGGACGTACCGGGCTCGGTGCAGCAGATTGTCCGGTTGCCATTGACGTTGGCGTACGAAGTCCATTCGACACCGTACTTAGATTTTAGTTGGTCGGCAAAAATATCCGTCGACGAGAGTCCAGTAGCACTAAAAACACTGTTCAAAGGTGAGGCACATGTACGGTTTTAACACGCTGATATTAATAATAATAAAAAAATAATAATAATAACTGTTATCATATAAAATGTATTCGGTTATGTACCTATTACACGATGTATATATATATGTATGTGGTCGTTGGACATTTTTTTATTAACTTTGTACGTAAAACATCTCATCATGTTTAATGAGCGTGTTTATTAATCATTTTAACGTTAAAATTTCTCTTAAAATTTAGTCGTAACTTCTCAGTATCATAATTAATTATTGAACGTGAAATTGCAAATATTACACAAATAGTATAAATTGATGTATTTTATGTTTAAAATGTTTGAAACATCAAATTAATATATTGAAAAATATAATGGAATATTATACTTTCATTTCATCATATATTTTGCTTTTTCCCTTAATAAATAAAATAAATAAAATATGTAAAAAAAAAATAAAAAAATAAATATATATATATATATATGTGTGTGTGTGTGTGTGTTACTTGTGTGTTACTTTTGTAGCTAAATTATAAATACTGAACACATGATCTTCGGAGAATATCAATCTTGATAGCAGAGTACTTAACAGAGTTTTAACTTTACTTTTTTTCCTAGTCCTACTTAGATACGTGGCTGAGTCACTCGATCACTGCATGTAACACTCATAATTGGACTATATAAACTGAAAATATAAGTGTAATAATTAAAAAGCTCACAGTGTAAAATATACTTCAGGTCTAGGTAGAGATGCTAAAGTATAGGTACATTTTGACATTTTGTTATGAATTAATTATTTTTCAATTTTTATTTTTCATGGTACTGCATCACTACGTTGTTAGCTTAAAATCAAATAAATATTAGCTGCATGAAAATGCAATGGTTTTCTCTGATAAATTAATAAATATATTTACATGAGATATATATATATAAATCAATTTAATGTTTTTTATGAATATGTAATTTTCTGTCAATATATATTTATGGCACAATAAAAAAAATTTACAAGAAAAGTAGTTGGGTAATCCGTACTATGCTAGTGTACTACATTTATTTTTTATTGTTGTACCAATCATACAATATAATTTAATATTATTTTAATTAGTTAATATTTTTTCCAACGGTACTGCCAAGATTAATGTAAATTATTGTGTAAATCGTGTATGTAATACAAGCCACTATGCGTTTATATTAAATAAACATTTGAATTTAATTACTTATGAGTTATATGATAAATCTGTTAGGCTGTACACAAAACTACGTTTCCAATTCGTTAAATTTCTAAAAAACATATATTCTTAATATTTTTCCACGCCTAATATAATATATTTCTTATAAGTATAACATTAACATCAAGTAATTTACAATTTTGCATCCCAAAAAATACATTTTCTTTTAGGTATCTATCGATGGCCGTTGAACATCACAATATACGAAGCTATCCATTTTCATATTAGCTAATTTTTTTAAAAAAATAATTACAAATACAAATGACATACATTGAAAATCATTTATGATCACTTTAGTTCTTATTGTTTGCAAAATTATATTTGGTACGCATTGATTTATGAAATAATGTAGTTAAAACTATTAATTATCCCACTTAATTCAAGTTTCTACTTGCTTCATAGTTAGAAAAGCGACAACAAATAATACACCTGTATACATTTATAATAACAGAGATATAATATTGTCGAAAATTGATTGTAATATTAAATTATGTCTCGCATAGAGTTTACCGATTCATCGTCATCGGAATTGTGTTTCCAAACAATCAGTGGTAACTCAAAGTATGTCTGTGTTACTGCATTACCCGCCAATCGTTCTTACGAAATACGATCATCTGGCCCCGAATACACTAATGTAATTCTCGAAGAAATTTTGTTCAGGTATATAAAAGTTTATCATAGTTATAACATTATTAATGACTGAGGTTTAATTTGAATACATGTCACTAAAACATTAAATGCAATTATTTTTTAGGCATAGAGAATATTACAAAACTAAGAAATGCGTAGTGCGCTGTGATAAGAATGAAATTCCCATTGCAGATTTATATCGGACGATTGAGGAACATGTAGAACTCAAAGGAAGACTCGATATTATACAGGCAAATTATATAATAATATTATCTGACATTCACTAAAATGAAACCTTAACAAGATTGTTCGTGGTTTTTTTGTTTTTGTTTTGAACATAATATAATATTATCATACAATTTTAAGTATTAATTATACGAGTTATAATCAATATATTAGTGTAGACATCAATTTCAGTTAACAAGTTTAATGAGTTGATACATTTTGTTGTTCATATTTTTCAATCAAACCCTGATAGGTATACCTATATTATAATTTTGTAGGTATTTTTTTTTTTATTTATCTTAATCATCGAAAATTTAGAACATTAGAATTTTGTTTGGTTAGTGGGAGGTTATGGATGGTTTAGGAATATGTGAGATAGGGGGTAAGGATTTTTTCACTAAAGTTGAACGATGCTTGACTGCAGCCACTCACCGGTACTAAGTAAACCATCAAACAAAACCATTATTTTTTATTGATCCCTAAAATTTTTTCAAAACATGCACATTCCTTATATATGTTACGGGCAAAGTATACAATTTGGTAATGTTATACAATGCCCGGGATTTTATATAATACCCGGGCGTTATATAAAATGCCCTTCATATATTGGGCAATATGGATAATACTATTTAATTGTAAAGTATAAAGCATTTTATTCATTATCTTTTGACAATAAATGAGTATAGTATAATAATAAGGAATAGCATTGAGAAGTACAATTAAATAGTATTATCCATATTGCCCAATATATGAAGGGTATTTTATATACGCTCGGGCATTGTATAAAATGACCAAATTGTATACTTTGCCCGTAACATATATGCCATTCTATAATTTCTTATTTTTTTGTTATTATAATACAAATTAAGTGGAATAAAATTCTTATGAAATTATCAATATTAAAAATATGGTTGGCTATTCCACGATGGTCTGCAATTAACAATTACAATTAGAATATATGATAATTAAATTATATCATATACTGTTGAATAATATAAGTCTAGAGTACTCGACAGCTTATATTTCTACACTGCATATGAGCTTACATAATTTTGAATAACAACGCAATATTAATTATAATAAAATTTCGTTTTTTTCTGTATAGGAAGACATTTCTTCATTATGTTCGCAGTATCGAATCATACAAAAGTGTTTGTTCAATAAACTCAAAGAAAATACAGTGCATTCTGTGTCCGGTTTGAACATATTGATAGACGACACGCACGAAACATTAACAGAGAAAATATCAGAAATTACACTTCTCAAACAGGTGGGTAGATAGATCGTTGTTGTTTTAAACCGTATACATTGAAACGCAATATTCACTAGGTTCAGTTACATTATTTTATAGGAGTTAAAAGCGAAATTTTCCCAGTTGATATCTCTATCGAGGCTTTTGATTACGATGTTGGGCCTGTGTTCTAAAAACGATAAAATTCTTCAAGAGTTCAAAGAAACCATCGTTCATTTTACTGATAACCAGGTAATTCTGTCAAAATATTTATATAAAATAACGCAATTCAAAGTAAAGATATTAGTATAAAATATAATATGTATTTTAGTTACCCAGTTCTTAAGAAACTGCTTAATGTGTAATTCCTACTCTTTTAATACCATACAGTCCGTATAAAAGTATTTTTTTTCTAATGGGCTTATTAATATTTAATAACATTGTCAATTACAAATTTTTCTTTGAGCTTAAAATTTACGTTACGTCATTATATATGAAGACTGGACATAATATTATCAACTCGCGATTAATTATTTTCATCAAAATGTCTGCATGGTTTTCAATCTTATTTATATGTTAGTTCTTAAAGTGTTCATGTCAAGTTTAAATTTTATCTACTAAATTATTTATTGTTCATTAACTTGGCAATTATGAATGTATTGTACAGACTAATATAACATTTAGATACCCGTTGGACTTTGGCTGTTATAAATATTTGATAATATCGATAAATGAGTTGAGTGAATAAATCAGTGTATCTAAAAACTATTCTGTCCCGCGATTGTGCTGATTTTAATAAATTATTTTCAATTTCTCCTCCAAGTGCCATTTTTATTTACTTTTAGGATGAAAATCATTCAAAAAACTATTCAAACTGCAGTGACTAAACTTAATTTAATTATTTACAATAATATAGTATGAAATTTGAATATTTTGAATTTTTTTTCTGCCCAATAAATATATTCTATAGTGAAACATAATATTTGTATTATAAATATAAATTAGTATTAAATTAATATTATTCTTTAATCGTCTTGGTTAGAAACTAAATTTTCTGATCAGGCGATTTTCTATCAAATTTGCCAATTTTACAAGATTATACTTATTCTCAATAACATTTTGTGCAAATAGAACTGGGAAAACATTGTCTTACAATCGTTGAGCTATTTGGTCGGCAACAAAATAACGTTAAATGTTCAAAAAGATGATTCAGCCCACATAGTAATGAGCCTAAGGACACTAATCGATTATGTCATACAACATATAACATCTGTCAAGGATGAATTACAGGTCAAATCGAAGAAAGAAAACACGAGAGGTACGTTATATAACATTATGCACTAACATAATGTTGTTTAATTTCGTGGTTTAAAAACATTAACAATATTAATTTATTAGACTGCAGAATTTTGTATTATACGTAGATAGTATTAATTTTTACATAGATTGTATCACATATTTTCACTATACAAATATGTTAAAACTACGTTTATCAAAAAATAGCATATCATAAATTCATATTATATACTATGTTTTGTCGTTTTACTATTTAAGTTTTTCTATTGTTTTTCCAGGTGTTTCGCCAATTCTAGAATCCGATGAAGATTTTTACATCAGTTAATTGTTTGAATTTTTAAAAATAGAAATCATACATGGAAGATATTATTTTGTATCACGACGTGTTATATACCAATAATAATTTAATAAAATAATAATGTATAAGCTTTTATTGTATATAATTTGCGTTGAATTTGTCAAAATGTGTTCAAAATATGTACCTATAGTTTACAGTGTCAAGTATTGTGATACGAATGATACGATACGCGCGAGTTAGCTTGCGTACAGATATTAATATACGCTGTTGCAACACTATTCAATTGGTAGGTACATAATATTATTGGAACGTATATAATATAATATTACTATAAATCATATGTTGTAAACTAAATATTTTGTCATCGGCATACACGAACGGTATTTGAATCAATTTTTTTTTGATAAAATAAATTGGATTGAAGTCTTTACATTTATATTATTCTCTATTGAAAATGGCCGACCGTGATTTCAATTCCGTTTGCAACACATAGGCCTACTGCCATATTATTTTCGCAACACATTTTTTAATATTAAAATTAAAGTGCAAAAAGCTCGAAACACGTGTAGTTTTTCTATTAAACTCGAGTGTGTAGTGTGCGCATTATTATTGTGTATACTTACTGACTGTGCATGTTTAATAAAATATAATATTATTATGTTCAGGTGAATGTAGTGCGTGTTGGAGCGTGGACGTTGTATACCTTTCAGTTTCCACCCTTCTTTGTCGTCGTCTTCTTAAAAAAAAACCAATATCTCTAGTATGATTAGATTCTGAATTTGGTTTTCTGATACGATTAGCGTATACAATTATTATCTGCAGTGTAAAATATCAATATAATATTGTAAAGTAGTAGTTAGCTGTCAATCGTTTATCCAAAACTCTGTTGCAATAAAGGTAAAATTTTTTGATTATTTAATATTTACTTATTATAATATAATATTATAGGTCAATATAAAGACATAAAGTAACACGTATTAAATAATATTCACGAATAAATTTCCTGAATTGTGTACAAAAAGTTAAATCTTAAGGTTATGTATAAAATAATAAATTAATAAGATTAAGAAGATATTGATTGATCTCGTTACATTAAAATGTTAAATAATTATTTTCGAAAAATGAAAATTTAATTTAATTTTGTTAAACATATTATAATCATCAGTATTTAAGTTGTCGTATGTATTATTTAATATTTTATAGTTTTTTCTCTACATAGTCTATATGATATTGAAAGTCGGTAGAATTGATAAGACCCCTGGGGGATAGCTATATCAGGCTCTTCTAAGTTTTTGTAACATTTTACGAGGACACGTGGATCTTACGTTTAAAATTTTAGCTCAGTCAAACCAATTTCAATTTTAAAATATAATATAATATCTGTATATAAGAGTATAATATGTCGAGGCATCTATATATAATATATATATTTAATACCACGTCCAATAGCAAGTAGTTGACAACTCTGACACAGTCTTTGGACCGCCGTCAACATGTAGTCGACAGATGTTATGTACTTATGTGCCCTTTTAGTTTTAATTTTTATGTGTGATTATTCAGTGAAACCTCTATATCTTTTAACGACGGCACCAAGAAATTGCTCCACGCGTTTATCATACAATTATAAAATTATGTTATTATATCTACTCGTATTAATAAATGGGTTTGATGTTGTCGGTTGATATATTAGCTGGTTACTTACATCTATAATATTCAATATCACGATTAGGATGAATAATTGAGAGTGCTAAATCCCTCCAATATACCAAACTTACCGACTAGTTTAAAGATACCCCGTTTCTTTTGAATCTTATGTCAGGATAGATGGGACATAATTTAAATAATTGAACTATTATAATACTAAAATAGTTAAACAATTTTCGATATAATAAATATCAAAAAAATGTTTTCAATTGAAATACAACAATTTTATATCATAAAATGTATATATTTATTGTATGATATATTAATACAATCGTTTCATTTCTGGTTTTATTAAAATATCAAAAATTCAAAAATTTCTCCGTAGGTATAACATACGCATAACTATTTAAATATTATATAGTTTGCTTTTAATTATGCGTTTATTGTTGAAAAAGTCATAAGGGCTTTTTTTATCGTACTTCGATTTACGACTTATATATCCGTGGATTCCATTGAAAATAATAAACTATTGTCGATAACAAAGTTTTAATAATCACAAAAAACCAATAGATACTTATAATCTGAAATCGGAAGTGATACTTGTTGACTCGGTAACGTAGTTATATCTCTCAAAACTGATTATTACCGTGGAACATCGTCACATCGATACATTTAAATACTACGGGGCCTTTTAAACACGTCGTCACGTCGTGTGTTCAGAGTTATATTGTATTCGCAATAACTTTGTGTAACTAGCCCACAACGTTTTGGTCAAATAATAATTTTCAAAATCACCTCCCCCCACCCCATCATATTATAATTATTGAATTTAGTTAGTTATTCGAATGCATTTTATTCTATTATATACAAAACACAGTGGTCGAGAAGTAACCCACTTACACACACATACATTGTAACTCTATAACTTATTAACATAGTGTTGCGAACTGTGTACTGTGCAGGTATACGCATTGCGGTGATATAATATCCGGCGTAGACCTTGTTCGTGTATCGATGATCCCCGGGGAACTGGATTGCGCTAAACGGACGCGGAAAAAGTTTAAATCGCGGGTTTCCTTCCATAAAATATATGCGTAATATATATATATATTATATATATACATTATATATATATATATTATATATATATATTATATAGATATATTATATATAAACTCGCATATATGTGCATGGGCTGTATAGGTACCTATCGGTAGCCTCCTCGACCTGTCCGCGTTGATGTTTGTTTTTATATTTTTCACTCGGCGGACGAGGACGAAATGTATACACATCCTATACATTATATACGCCACCGAAGAGTGAAGTATTATACGTCCCTAACTTTTAGAAACTTCTTTTAGCCAAAATGCCAAACGGTACATTTTAAATTAAAACATTTATTATGAGTGATATTGGTAGGTATACCTATGTGCATATTTGTATTCGTAGAACTTCCAGCTAAAAGGCGTGCACGGCTAAATCAGTTATATATTACTGTATATTATTATATAAAATATGTAGGACAATATTTATGCAGTAAGTAGATAAATAATCAAATAATAACAACGATGATGATCTGGATGACATATCAAGAAATAATAATAATAATAATGAACTTTATTGCAACAACACATAAATAATACAAAGAAATATATGCATAAATACCATGAGTTACATATTGCAACTCCCCCTAAAAGCAAAGCTTGTGCTGGGGGGAAATGCCATAGTTTCAAGAACAGTAAAAATGTCAATATAATAATAGATATATGCATCGTTATTTTAAATCGAATAAATGAATAGAAAAATACCTAGATACAAATTATGTTGACTTGTTTTGATTTCATAAACTTTTTTTGTTTTTCATTTTAAAGATCTCTGACGATTGCTTTACGAATGATGAATGGTGGATGGTCTAGTGTCATCTTAGATTTTGTAACATGGTACCTCACCTAACCAGCTATATACATGTAAATATGATGGTGAAAGACGTCAATGTTGAAGATCGCGTCATTGGCCGGCGAATTTGGTTTGCTAAAAATTGGAAAATATTGAAATTGTATACCTTGCTAAGTTATTGACGCCGACAAACAGATAAATTATTAGTCATTGGAATTCAATACATTCGTATCATTAAAGATCAAACGATGGTACCTAAAAACATTTACACTCTATATCCATCTCGTTATTTTAGAAAACTGATAAAGTTGAAGAACGAAAAATTCTCAGAGCTCGAAAGTTAAAGTAGGTTGTTAGAGTCCCAAACTCACAATGTCTGATTCTGTTGCGACTCGAGGTTCTCTATGTTATTTGATCGCAATTATTTTATCGTAAGAATATGACGTGTATTGGTGTATTAAGTATGGAAGGCAATTTGAATTTGATATTTATTTAATTATTAACAATAAGCTGAAACATAATTGTTTGATTTCCAGATTGCCGTTTGTAAAAATAAATTCATAGAATGAGATAAAGCTATGGAAATATCCTACTGAGAGAAAATATAAACTGTTCGCGAAGCCACAGGATAAAGAGTAGCTGGTCACCAGGGTCCAGATAGATTATTGTAACAGATATGCAACTGCAAAATGGTTTTCGACGATGAAAATATTGTGAATGTTATGGAGTGGTTATGCCAGAATGCATACACAATCGATTAATTTAATGGTTCACTAGATTTGAATGGAGCAATCACGGGCAGCTTAACTATGTTTTAGGGTCCATTAGCTCACTATACTTGTTCATTTAATGTTTAGTGTTTGGCTATGCACTCCGACATACATGTCATAATTTCGATAATGTCGTAACTAATTTACAGATAATATCGCATATAGGTAATAAGTATACTGTGGCCATCTTAGACCGCCAATCACGAAAACTGACGTCATTGAACAGCCAACAGTGGAAATGTTAGTTAAAAAACTATTTTTATAAACGACATTTATCTAAGTGGCTATAGGTGTAGGTACGTAATTCAATATAATTTAAGCTTCTGGTGATGTTTGCCGACCAATAACTTTATTCCCTGCAAGATTAACACAGATTATAAACATTTAATACATTATTATTAAACGCATTATAAGAATACATTTTATATTATTTTAGGTAATAGGTATATTGTGTAACAGTATAGGTAAACATTTTTCATTTTTGTACAACGTTCGATGTTGTGTACTTAGTACCTACCTACTCGTGGAATACATAAAATATTATTTCCTGGAATGGAAGAAATGTGTGTTAATCTAGAAAAATATGTCACGGGACATGAGGTAGGAGGGGAGTGGGCGATGTTGGGGGAAAAGCGTTGGCTTATTACGATTTTATTGACGTGTACTATTTATATAGTGCCGGGAAACGAATACGAAGATGTATAATATATAATATATAATTATATTTTTGCGATATTCTGCACAGTTCGACGAACGCAACACACACTCGGTCGCGTATCCGCTCGAATATTATTATTCGTGGGGTTAAGTCGTATTATTATCGCCATGGCGTTGATATTGCGATACAGCTGTATTACTATAACCCACTACGATCCGCCAATTCACATCGCCTATAATACACATTCACAAACACCGCCGTCTTATGCGAACACCATCGTCGTCAGAGGCTAATAATGCCTGCACATAGATCGTGATATATTGTATTATTGAATAGATACGACTGAATGAGTTTAATATCATATAAGGTCTGTACAGGCGTACGTGTACAATCGTGGCCAGCTGTGCATTCGCGAGCTTATCGGAAGTAAAAATTGCAACTTTCTGGGAGTTTGTAGGTACAGAGTGATTCACCGAGTATGTTCGTTCCCGTATAATATATGTTTTGCTCGAACAATGCGACTGGCTTACTGAAATATTCTGTTTTTGAAACATTTTGACAAAAATATGGTGGAGCACGCTTTGTAAACCACCCCGTGTCGAAAAATAAATATTACACGACTCGGATAAATGTAGCGGTCATAAAATATGTCGTATAAATCGTGCACGACATATGATTTCGTTAAACGTCGGTCGCTGCACGGTGTCGAAAATTTCTCACTCTGCAAAAGGTGCGTTAACATTAATATTTCCGGAAAATAGAAGTTCAACAGTCGAAACACGATGCGCGTAGTCGTGAAAAGTTTGATATATTTTATACTATTTTGTTTTCAACGTTGAATGAATTTATTAAGCATTCATTTTTTCGTCGGGTCCGTTGTTATTATTAGTTACGTTACAATCGCATAGAATCATTTAATGTCATTATTATATTATGACATGACGCTTGACGATGTTTTCCTCAATCCAAATGGAACAATTTGCATTATTAGCGTTACTCGGGATGTTATAAAATTGACGAAATGTCCAGATTTAAATTTATGGTGTTTTATTTCTATTCAATTTGCAAATAACTAAATAAAACTTTAAATATATAAAAATCAGTAAATTATTTTCGTCAGTTAGTTAATAATGCAATAATAATAATGTTATTTAAGCAAATAGCATTGAAATTCTTTTTTTTTAACACGGTAAAATGTGTAAATCTCACTACTTACGCATTTAAAATGCACATTGACATGAATCCAATTGTCATAATTAAATATAATTATATAAACTAAAACCATGGAATTAAATAAAAAAATTAAATCTTCTGTTTGAAAAATACTATAACTAGTTATAGCTTAAATGGTAAATAAAATTAAACTTTTGTCACAAATTAAAATTATTATAAATCATATCTTGTGTATAATAGGGTTTAGCCATTATTTTGGTCTCAGTGTATGTTTGTTATAGGTAGTTTTGTAAACTAGGTAAAATAAGTTTCCACAGTATGACATACGTTATTAACGACTATAACGTTATTTAATTGCAAAGAAAATGCTAAAAAATATATATATATATATTGTATAATTAGTGTTAAGGGTAGTTTTATTACCAACAAGTTTTAATGTCTTGCACGATGTTTTATAACGTCACTATAAATAATATTTATTATCGTACAAATAAATATCTTCTGATTTAATACTATGCTGCACCTAAAAAATATCATAAACATTTTTTATACAACCTACTACTTTGATATCCGTTGTTATTACTTATGCCCTATTATATTATATAAGGTGAACCTATCAATAAGTAATTTATAATAATAATAATGTATTTCGTATTATTACAGTGCCACTGTAAATATTACTGCGACTGTAAAAATCCAATATTAAGATAAAAAAATGTTTGTAAATTTAACTATAGTGCAACATATTATTTTTATCATACATTATAGTTTCTTGAGAAGGTTATGGAAACTTAGATATTATATTTTTTATCATTGTCGTACAATATCAAAAAGATAATTTGAATTTAATCTAACTTTTTTTTTGATCATGTTCAATAGTTAACATTATAGGTATTTAGGTGTAGCGGAGTAGCATACTTCAAGTATCTATTTTAAAGTATCTGTTTATAAAAAAAATCTTTATAATTTTCTGACGATAATATTATTAATGTTATAGATATATATTGTTTTAGCAAATATTTGTTATTATTATTATCATATAATATCGTATGTTTCACACAAATCTCAACTGCTAAGAAACTTATTTAGTATTCTAACGTTAAGATAATTCGAATGCAATTATGTAACTACGTCTCCGTTTGTTTTCAAATTTAATATAATTATAAATACGAATCTAGCGCATAATTTATAACTTTTACGTGACTCAAATTACTGTTCCTATTTTAATAGTGGGTTAAACGACATCATTTTGGATAGACAAATGCGCTTACAAAGTAAATGTTGTGATGTAAAATTTCTTTGTAATACCATAAAGCAAAACTATAAAATCGCTTAACCCCGCGAAACTTAATGAATAAATCTAAAACTTCACACAAAGTTTGTCTACAATTTGTGTACAAAATAATATCATAATCAAGTAGGTATACAATAATAATTCGAAAATACGACTTTAACAGTTTAAATAATATATTATATGTAATATTATATTACGTTGCGAACGTTTGTAAAATAAAGGTACCAGCTTAGGCTCAAAATGTGATACGTAATTAATTTTATAATATTATTGCGTCTTTGTGCAGAGTATTTTAGAGTAAGGCGTCGATTCCCGTTACCAGCTGTAACGTGGTTATTATGAAACATTTGATATGAATTAATATTATATTATATACTATGATATTATGGTACATGAGTTACTGTACGTACGACGTCTAATATAACGATATAATAATATACACGTGCACGTATGTATTAATGTAACATATTTTCAAATAATGATAAAATCGTACTTATCGCTGAAAAAAAATGCTACGATAATATGATAGTTTGTACAAAAGTTTATAATAATATTGTCCATTATAATACATCAGAAGAAACTTATTCTATTTCACTCAATCAAATAAGCTAATATTAAATTATAATTAAAATACATGTACTCTAAGATCATAAAAATTTACTATAGATTTTGAAATGTTTACCGGTTATATGATTGAGTCTTTAAACTGCTTTTTAATGTTTTATAAACGAGCATATTATTATGTCCAGAACGTCTTTATTATTATTGAGTAGTCGCTTTTCAAAATTTCGATGGTTAAAATCATTCATTGTTTTTAACAGTTTTTAGTGCAATAAATTATTAAGTTTAATAGTTTATTGCATTAAAGTTTATTTTCCCAACTATAGTCATATTATAATATTATTATTTCTAACACGTTCAATGACATGTAGTCATCGAACATAAAACCATATGTAGGTATGTATTAACTTTAGTAGTTTACAATTTTAATTAGCGATGGGCTACCGTTTTAATTTTTTCCTTTGGAAATTACATGTGATAGATCAAAAGAATATATATATTTTTTTTATTAGCTTTTAATATATCTGAATTATTGTAGCTCAGCCATTAAAACAATATAATATACATTTAAAAGTAAAAACGGCGAAAAAAAAAAACTCTTAGTGAAATCAATACACCACTCTGCTCAGTATCTAAAATTAAATGTATTATTATGTATCTTATAGTTGATGTTATTATTATAGGAGTTCAAAGTTTAGATACGATTGTAAAGAGTGAGGTATCAGGCCTTTTTAAATTTTAACTTTTAAATAATAAAATACTATCTAACCTACCGAGGCACAGTATGTATTTGATCTTTGTGATATACAATGAAGCGTTTACAGAATAATTATTCGGTCTTGGGATTTTAAATTAAAAATCTAAAATATAGTATTGCAACATTTTGATGTTGATGTTTGAATATTATATTTTTGCACGAATTCATATTACCGTTATAAAATATACAATCGTTAAAATTTATTTTTGTTTTTGAAAGTACAAATATTCACTTGAATGCTTAAAATAATCACCCCATTCTTAGTATAATAAATAAGTGTAGTATCGTGTAACATCGTTAGAATTACGATTTTTACCTATCATAAGAAACCAAAATACGTAAGCGTTATCTTGACGGTAAATAAATCGAATAATCGGGAGAAAATATAATATTAATATGCTTACGCTCCGTAATGTCTGGGATTGACACAAACAATTCTGCGTCACGTAATTATAATATAATAATAATTTAATAATATAATGTTTATGTTAGGGACGTCAAATTGAATATAATACTCAATTTGTTATAAATACGTTTTACATAATATTATAGCACATATTAAATGGAAATTTCAAACGTTTGAGATTGCGATTTGCTATTGTTATATAGCTGGTACATACCATCTACCTGTAAGTAATAATATTATACAAACACCGAGATCACAGAACGTTGTTGGTATATAATATTAATATATATATATATATATAATAAGTATGCCACACGTGCTGTTAAATATTTTAGTGCTGATAAATAATTTTACCACTTCTAGATAAAATATAAGCAGATAGTAATATATACTATTATTACCCCGTATGTAATGTTAGTTTCGTTTATGATTCGAACCAACTATGACGGTATCATCAAACCTATAGAATTGGCACAACTTTACGATTACAATAGGCACAAGTGCACAACAGATGAAATGTGGCGGTTGTTAATACATTTTAATATTTTATGTTGCTATAAATACGCCGTTTTGTAGGTTGCAAAAACTAGATGGTTAGAAGAGGCTTAAGTATACTGCAGTCTGCAAGTCGCGAAATGGATCTAATTTTTTTCATTGTTTTTAATATACAAAAACCATTTAAAATAAACTAAATTAGGACACCACGGTGTTGGAGGGGCGTTTGTATTACCCATTGAAAATTATTATAGTTAGATGGGTTTAATTTCTATAAAAATAATATTTATGTTATTATAAAATAATTCATTTTTTAAAAATATAAAAGACATATTTATTTTGCGTGAGAATTTATTAATTTACATTTCACCGTTTTTGTATTTTTATCGTGTTTTCCAGTATATTTTTCATATCAGATCAGGTCATGTTTACTACAATAATAATATATACTACGCAATTTCATCGATGAAAATTATGGGAATCGAATTTTTAATCGACTTCCCTTAGTTTCTTATTTTTTTAATAATTATTATTTCCGGTAAGATTTTAAATTTAACCATTCCCACACATTTCCTACCCACATTTTCAACAAATTACAATAAAAACAATTACAACTGTATATAGATAAATGCTGTTATTTTAATATTTGTGCTTGATCATTCAAATATGTATACTATTGTACATATATTTGTTAACGTGCATACATTTTTTCAAACAATAAACTGTTAATTTGATTAAGACTATTTTGGACTATTTTTCGACAGTAATTATTATTTCACTCGTAAAAATACGAAACCAAATGAAAGCAACGTCGATGGTTTCTGGCTTCCACAAAGTGGAGTCTAGAGCAGTAATCAAACCACTTGCATCAAAAGAGTCAAATACGAAGATGCATGGACCTCATTTTATAAACTGATATCAAATTAGTATAAACGGTTTTGTTATTCGTACGATCAAAACCACATTATTCCAATTAAACTGTATAAATGTATATACTACCTATACCCATACGATTTTCGAACATTAATTTCGTTCTGTATTTTAAACCGTTCAAATACTTCGATTTTGGATGGTGTTATAACGTAAATAATGTACCTAGGTACTTTAAAAACGCTAATATTAAGACGTTTTGTATAAAACTATCTACGCATAAATTGTGTACGAGAACGGTGCATCCGTTCACGTGTGCTCGACACGCACGCGATATATTATTTTCTAATGCACATTTTTCAAAATAAACATGTACGATGTGAATGATATTATGATGACATAATAAATTGGTTGTAATGTGTCATAACCACGTTGTAAAAATTATTTAAATTACGTATAGGGTACTTTAAAGACGATATTATATAGCTATTACGATGTAGGTATACCATCTAAAATGCTGAACAATTGACATTAGGTATACATAATATAATAATAACACGGAACACTGAAAGTGGTAGATAACAGAGTTAATTTAAACCATATTTATTTATCAAAATCCCATAGGGTGAAATTACTGAGCTTAATAATTTAAAATTAAGTAAGCTTAACTAAATCGTACATTTTTTTTAAAGTACATTATTTTGAAATATAAATTGTGTACTTGGTATTATACAATACAATATATTGTCATAGAATTTTCTTCATAAATCATTCAATTAATTAATATGAAATGTGATTAATAGCTGATATACTGAATACGGAGCAGCCGAAATCTATTAGTAAATCGGCAGTGTTGGGTAAATTACTTTTAAAAAGTAATAAAGTAACTTTATTCGTTACTTAGAGAGAAATGTAATAAAGTTACTTTATTCGTTACTTTAATAAAATTGTAATGAAATTAATTTAGTTTTCAAATTGAAAAGTAACTCATTACTTTCTCGTTACAAAAAAAATAAAAAATATTTTTAAATATATTTTAACAATATTATCATTGTGCCTGGCAATAATGTTACTAGAAATACATTACCTATAGTAAATAGATATAATTTGAAAAAGAAATCAATATACTATAATCAATAAAATTCCATATTATTATTTTATATTTATGTATTTATGTTTGAAATCAACTTTACACAATAGTGTATCTTCAAAATTTTTGTCAATCATACGCGACCTTTTTTAGAACAAATGTCCCCTGAAACACTAAATAATCGCTCTACAGAAGCACTGGATGGTAAAGCGGTGTTGTATTTAATAAAAATATTCTTTACTAATGCCATTGAATTCAAAATTGTGAGATCAGTTGTATAAGGAGCTTTAATAAATATACATAGTATATTACTATACTAGATTGGTAAACATAATGATGTCCGCATTATAGACATATTTTTTATCTTTTTCAATACGCAAAAGGTAGGTACTTAATAATTCGAAACTGCAACGCGTTATTCAATAGAAATTACTTATCAAAAGTAATTTCCATTACATTTTCGTTACTTGGAAATAATTCTAATGAAATTACGTAACGCGTTACAAGCAAAGTAACGCTGTTACAGTAACGCGTTACTTTAGTTACGTTACTACCAACACTGTAAATCGGACAGGACGCTCTAGAGACTCTCGACAGAATATTATACGAGTGTAATAATAATAATAATAATAGTAGTAGGTAATACCATAATATAAAAAGTTAAAAACCACAACCTCGGTATAAATATTTTAGAGCTCAGTCAAAGCCAAACGTCAACAGCTCGAGGGCGGGCCTCTTCTTACGGATATGACGCGTGTAATGTGCTGAAAAACGATTTTTGTTTAATTTTTTTCCCTACGAAACGAGGCATAAAACGTAAATATATATATAATATATATATTTGGAACAGTATATTATATTTACTTATGTGAATACATCGCTATAAACGAAGAACAAACATTGTTACTCAGGGATTTACAGTTAATTTGTTAGGAAATCTGTTTTGCTGTGCATTTGATATATATATATATGTTATGTATTATGCGTACATGTTGTACACCTAAACGTGTATCGTACAATATTTAAATACAAATGCGTAGAGATTCTGAATTGTCAACAAATCTCTAGAAGACGCCACGTTATAGGTATATAATATGTGTGTGATTGCAGTACGATTAAAACAATACCAAGTCGTCGTTCAATGATAAACCTCCAGCAGCTATTGTATAATACAAGTGTGGTTACAACGAGGCTCAACAAACCACATGCGGCTCCCGAATGAGTGTCGTGTGGCTCATGACATCAAGCCTAGAGTAAAATTAATTCATTTAATATAAAAAGCACTTCTCAAAAGTAAAATTTCATTTCTTAATGTGTACCTACCTGAACAATAATGCTCTGTGTAGTGTAAAAAATAAATGTTCCTTTACTTGTTATAAAATTAAAAATGTGGTTTCATTTAAAAAAAATAACAACCTATCTTAACGACGTGGAACCTAACCTGTTCTCCATGGCTGTTCCCATACTTTGGTAACTTCGGAAAAGTTGGAACTGGCTATCACTTGTCAGTACTTAGGGAAATTATAGAAGGCAAATCAGAAGCATATAGTATAAACATACCTGCTGCTAAAGTTTAGTTAGAATTTCTAATCTAACATTAGAAATCAAAACTATGACTTACTAATAGGTTTTTATTTTGGTTGTAAGCGAATAAACAACAGAGCAGATACAGTAATTGGTAAGTTTTATTATAAAAAAAAACCCGTTTTGACCAAACTTGTGGCACATAAAATCATAATAATAATATATGTTATTATTACTACTTTAGCTATATGGAGTGTTTTTTAATTGATTTATAAACCGAAGTCGTCCGATATTTAAATATTATATGATTTAATTGGCTTATAGTTAATTTTCATTTTCAATTCAACCCTTTCGTATGTTATACGCAATATTGTGCAATATAGGCGCACAAGAGAGATGATAATATAAGTGTAGAGAGAGCAGAGTGTAATTTCATGCAAATGTTAAATACACACACACACACACACACATATATATATATTATATATAAAAAAAAATCATTTTCTACGCAGCTGGTAACGAGAGAAAAAAATATCATAAAACCCACAACCATTATTTAAATTTATTGTTATCATCCCAGACGGGAAAAAGACGGGGCAGTCATTATTCCACATCACACGTAGTAAAATGCAAAACGAATTACAACGGCGGCGGCGGCGGCGCTCTCCCCATAATGTATATAATGTATATATACCACGATGGTTTTTATATACCTTGGGATGTATATGTTTTTAATCGGTTATGCCACGCACTGTCCCCTAAAAACACCTCCCCTGAAAAAAAAATGATACCTAATGGGGGTATAAAATTACTTGACCGGAGGAAATAATTTGAAACTCATTCGTCGGTACTGAGCGGCAGTGTACTCACTAATTCGTAAGCTCTGTCAATAAAACACCACCACTATCTGGTGGTTGGTATAAATAATACCGTGTAAATAACCCCGTAAAATTATGGAATTTATGGGCACTACGAAAAAAGTATAAAAATGTATCACGAGTGCCCGATTATTGCAGCAATTATTGTAGTAGCAATAAGAATAACTATTATATTAACTTAAATGTCCTAAAAACTACGATTTAATGACCTAACAAAATTTCACAATATCAAAAAAAAAAAAAAAATAAATAAATAAAATTTCCATCAGTTTTACGATATAAGATAAGTATGTATTTATAATTTGATATACAATAACATATATTTAAAATATAGGTAGTACTTTGGTTTTTGAGTGAAAAATATAACATTTACAAGTCAAAAATATATAAAATGTCAAAAATGTTCTAAAAGTGCCAAATGAAAGTTTAATTTTGATGTTCTTTGATCTATGAAACAAATATTGTACTTTGAAAGCATTATTTACAAGATTTAGAAAAAAAAATGCAATTAGCATTTGAATCTGGGCCCTGATAATATCTAATGACGAGTATAGGTCTCGTTGAAAAGACTGTTACGCGAGAGAGTTTGAAGTAAAAATTTCGTATCCACAACGTACAATGATAGGTGCAATCGTACAATAAATTACGATAGAATTAATGAGTGCACTGCTAAAGCGTTAAACGTTTTATTTATTTACTTTTTTCAAAGGCGTTTTGGGAAATTTAAAGTATTTAGGTATACGGTGTGTGGTATAAAATAGAGAGAAAATTACTACTTTTTTATGTGCATTGTACAAGATGAAAGAGTTATGAGAACGGGAAACTTTCATATATATATATATTATATATAATTGTGTTTGATTGGCCTAATTTACACATTCCAATGTCGGATATTAATCTTGTTTTCCGCGTTTCGGTCGGTCGAGTGTGAGAGATGATTTTTTAAGCGGAGCAAAGAGAGCGGCGTCAAACGGTATTCGTTTCCGGGTGCGTTACAATTGCGAATTTTTAGTATAGTCAACAGTTATTGCCAGTGTTAGGACTTATCTAGATAAATTTATCTAGATAAATTATCCAGATAATAATAATTTTATTTTTTATCTTTTATCTTATCTAGTTAAATAAATATAAGTTATCTAAGCATTTATTTTAGATAAATATTTGACTTATCTAGATAAATTTAAAAGATAAATTTTTTAGTGAAAATTAGATAGATCTGTACCAAAAATATTATTAACTATGTGAATTTTGTTTTTGGTCCACTCGACAACTTCTTCAGCAGGGTGACTTCCCAAATTTTTATTTATACTTTGTTACTCCCTAGAGTCCCTTGGATCTTATTGGTTCCTTATATAATTATATGTGTTGAAGTTAATGTTTGGTGATACACATCATGATATAATAAGTTAAGCCGAAAATAAACATATTATATAGGCATGTACTTACATGACATTATATATGTTTTTTTTAAATTAGTTGTTTTAATTTTAATTTCTATAATTATCTGTTATTTATCTGGATAAAATATTTTTATCTTTTATCTTTTTGTTAGATGAATTAAATTTGTTTATCTTTTATCTGTATCTTAGATAAAATTTAGTGTTGTTATCTTTATCTTTATCCAGATGATTTTTTTGTTATCTGTTCCTAACACTGGTTATTGCGCAGAAAGCTTTGCAAATACAATTTTGTATATTATGTACGATATGCCCTTTAATTTTCTCCTATAGAAAACAGTGAGAAATTCTCCTAAACGAAATTGTTGACGGATTTTTTTTTTGTCAAGACACCACAACATGTATGATTTTTTCGTCGATACAACTAAATTTACCCAAAATCCAACACAAAATTGACACGTCATCACGTCATATATCTCGTCGTAACTTCGTCAGGAACGTCACGAAATTTCGATTGCGTCTGTTATTAGAGCGTACGTCTAGCCAATTAAAATTAAAAACGTACGCATATAACAATAAAGTTTTGTACAAACGATATGTTCAGATGATAATAGGAATAGAAGCGGAAGTACTTGCACGTTAAGTGCGTTCAAATAATAGTTAAATAGGGACGATATAGGTTCTATTGTTGCGCGTGCGCATATAATATATAAATTAAAAATCTAGAATCTGACAGAGTCTCATGGTGAGCATTTGATTCTATTGTTGTAAGACAACGGAGTGGACTTGATGTTACTTTATAATATCGTACTTTATTTTAGTCCGTTGCGTATTAATAATGAAAACATTCACGATGTGTCCCGGCAGTATTCATTCTATTTACAACAGTTTATCCTGCAAACTTGGTAAACCAGCGACCGATAAGAAATGCAACGCACGGCGTGACAATGAATAATTTAGCATAATTTTAATGGCACAGATTGCTCAGTATATATTACATTATATATATTTATATGATCTTCGCAATTATTGTTGAGAAAATATCGGCCAAATTTATGCTTTAACGATGCGTTATGCACATCGTATAATAAGTGCTTTGTATATTATATTATGTCTTTTCCGCGAAGTTGCAATATCAGTCGGTCCAATGGGATGTTTTCGTGAAAACCTGGCCATGATTGAAATACGGAAAATGAATTTAAAATGACAGAATGATATGTAAAGAGAGGTCTTATAATATTTCCGCTGTTTTCATATTGATTTTGTCGGATATTTGTATAATATATCGATTTCGCTGACGATAGATTCCACTGGATATAATAATATTTGATATAGATAAATAAAATATTTTATTTTCTCGATATTACTATTAGTACGATTATATAAATAGATAGGTAGAAAAAAAATGTATGACAAGAAAATTATGGTTTAATTTTACAAGACTATAATAGCTATTATTTTGTATTAGGTATTTTTTTTTAAAATAAATTTATCTATAAACAATTGGTTATTCCTAGTTAAAAGATTTTTCAATGCATTTGATATGACCCCTAAATATATAGTGTTTAAGTCATTGAGTCTAAAATCAATGAATATTATTTTATATGGATTTCTACTCATGTTATCATTTTTGTCACCACAGATTATCATTATACTGATACCAGTGATGCAGTTATGGAATAGTACAACTATATTATGTTCAAAGTTTTGTAAAAAATAAAGTGATTTTCAGAAGGTATACAATATAAAACAATACAATATTTAATTATTTAAAATATTCTACAGTTTTTTTAAATTTAAATTGTAAGTTCATTACTTTATTACTCTTACATTGCTAAAAATTTAAGTACATAATATGAAACAAAATAGTCTAAAAGAATCAATAAATCGTACAAGTTAACGCAAGATGTTTCTTAGTATTTTGATGGAATATAACATACACTAAAAGAAATTATAAAAGTTTGGACTTGAGATTGGAGCTGATTTGGAAGTTTACTAAACGTCTAATTTAAGTTTAAATTTGTACTTTTTTTTAATTTCTCTCAGTTCTCAAGATATGCCAGTAACATCAACTGAAATGTAATTTTTAATTTATATTAAGGTTTAAAATAATGTAGTCCAGGTCTTTATGAATATACCCCATTACTCGACGTGAATGCTTTTCTAGTGCCGTTTGCCTGTTCTACGATAATCATATTGTTATATTTTTAATACGTTATCACGAGTTCAGGCCACTTTATCATTTAACAATAAATATAATATTGGATTAGTGGGCGGCGGTGTAAACTAATACCGCATACTTAGCTGCAAGACATGGTGTCGAAACCTCGAAACAAACAATAAAAATGTAAAATGTCAAGAAATTTCCTCGGGGAGGGTGCGGTTGAGACTTAATCCGCCGGTCACAGAATTATAATATAATGCCAACGTCGATTTATACAAACATAATCTACGCGCATACAACTGTATAAACTGCAGTTATGTGTTTAACATAGTATACATTATAGGTAAGAATGTACAATGCGTATATCTAACCTTTCTATGGAAATATATATATTGTAAATAATATTATATTATGTTAAATATGACTGTTTTCGGAACAAAACGGGCGGTATATTATAATGTGTTTTAGCAACGAAATTTATCGTGCACGAGCGGATAAATTATTATACGTATTCGGCTTTTGTTTTCCAAGACATCAATTTATTATTATGGTACCTACCCATATATATATATATATATATATATATGCGTTATTTTTGTTGGTATCTAAAGTGTAGGTATAAAGTATTGTCTAAACATGAAATGATTCGATGGAATTGTTAATGCAAAACATTTTTTCGGTGACCGATCCGGCAAGACTGCAATAAAACAAATTAATCTGAACTTTTTCAAATAAGTAAAAGTACAATAACTTACAATTATTTATGGTAGCATTATTTAGAATAATGCAATTTAGATAATATGTTTATAGTGAAATCGATATAGATAAGTATATTTTATTATACGCACATAATAATATAATATATTTATTTTAATATACGCATTACATTAATATAGCTTGTGATTTATTCACCAATAGATGTCCTGATAATAATAATATTAATGGTTTGTACGTTTATTTTATTTTCGATCAGTTAAGTAACTTAAGAAATAGTAGATTAACTATGAAAACATTTAGACGCTGGTAAAAATACAGCTTTAACTATTTTATATTCATATATCTGTCAATTTATTGGCGGTGATGATTATGCCGTAAATTGTATTATGAGGAGAAAAAAAATTACAAGAAGAACAGAAATATCCAATCATTTTTCTTTGCAATATGCACCCAAGTAGTAATACTATTATAGTGGTGATGACGATTGGCGATTAAATTAGTAATTCTTTCAAAACATATTAATTATTAAATGTAATGTATGATGAGATATATATAAAAAAAAATAGTAATCTGAGTAAATATCACAAACCAAATGGAAAAAAAAAATACTAAATACTATTTACAAACATAAATTTAAGAGGACGCCACTACATTTGCATATTTTGTGTTCTTTTCTTATGCGTTGGGTAACACATAACAAACGTAATTAATATACATATAGATATAGCATATAAATAGAGAAATACAGTTTTATTATAGCAAACATTACTGTACATTTACATATTATTTTTTAATTTATAGAAGAGAATATTATCTCTTTCTCGCTATGAAATTGTATACTTTATATATATTTAAATTTTAAAACGAGTTACAATACAATATAGTATGTTGTATTTTTCATTAAAAAATAAATTTTGAGTAGTTTTAAACATAAAATATTTAAATTTAAGCTATATAGACTCTCATATTAAGAGATTAGGGGAGCATTCAGCACGGTAAGTAGGTAGATTCATTATAATCGATAAAATTAATATGTTTATGATAAAATATATTGCAATAACCTTGGCTATTGAGGTGGTAGAGCCACGAGGCTATCTGTCGGTGGTAGGTATGCTTAATATGGTTTTAACTGACTATATAAAAAGATTATAATTTAAAAAAGAAAACTTAAAAGTATAAATATTTTTTATCATAAATAAATTTTGTTTACTATACTACCTATGCATAACACGAAAACTGAAAAATATGATGCTACTTACACGTAGGTATGGCAAACAATTTGAAAATTATATAGTTAATAAATAATACCTTATGAAATATACAAATGTCAGGAAAATCCCAAAAATAATATTTTGAAAAATATATGACGCCTTATATTAATTTACACAAAAAATGTTGATATTTTTATTTTTCCAAAAAATTTAAATCAAATTTTAAATTTTGTATTTCCAGTGTTAGAAAATAAAAATCTTTTTTTTTTAACAATATACGTGTAATTTAAGTGACTTTAAAGTATAAACTATACATAAAAAAAAAAAAAAATAAAAAAAAAAAGTTATTTCGTCTGTCAGGTTTTCCCGTTACGCCCTGTTTACTCGTATTATATAGTTAATAAGTAAAATTTATCAGAGAAGAAAAAAAATTCTCACAAATTTCACATGATCTAAGAACATATCCATTGATATATATATATATATATATATATATATATATATATATGTATATATGTTGAATATTGATGTATACCAATATCATATATCAAGTAAAAGTAATAATAATATTACAATAAATAAATAATCTATAGATATCTGAATTCCAGTTTTAATAGGTTTTTTTTTTTGTAATACGATTGAGTATGGACAATAGTTAGGTTAAAAGGTTTATTTACCATTTGCTTTTCAGTTGACTGGTTTTATCGGTTACTGGACGGTTAGATCTAAAGAGGATAAAGTTGATGCGAGAATATTTGAATGATTACGTATATTTTTGCGATACCGTTTGAAGAATTTTTTAGATACTTGATAAGAGATGATCATCAATTAATATGTTGAGGCCATTATTATGGAGGATTCGATTACTAACATACAAATATATCATGATAACCACTAGCACGCAACTTCCTTAAATCAACACAAAATTTTCGATCAAAGTTAATCCACTACATATCTGTGAATTCTTCATTCAACATTTATTCATCCAATTTTTTCTGTGACATTTTATCCAAAGCTTAGACTTAAGCCACAAAAGATTTAAATATTCAACCACTGTTTCGAGATTTTTAGTTCAACCATTATAAGACGAAGGCGTTTTACTTTGCTTTAAGCAGGTACCCACACTCTAAGGATTTATAAATTTTTTATTTGTTTTTGATATCTGTGGATGTTTATATTTGTATTTTTCCTGATTTGTTTGAGCTATTTGCTTAGACGCTTTGTATGCTGTTTCGTTACCTAAAATCATGCGAGTCTTGATAAAAAAAAAAAAATAAATAATATTTATGTATTTATTATTGTACGTGGAAAAAATCCTTAGATTATTATATTTGTTGTGCTACTATTGATGAGTATCGTTCATCCCACCTTTTTATTTATATGGGCATAAACGTATACAACGATTTTAAGTGAACAGTTATGAAATGGTGACATCCTTTATGTCTTATGATGACTTTGGCCACTATTTATTTATGAAATATTCTTCTTTAGTCAACATAAAATCAAAAAAACTGTCAAATTTTCTTGTTGCTAAAACTCTTATTGAAGCGATTAAATAGTAACAGTTTTTGAAATTATTTAGTGATCAAATAAATATATTATATATTTACGAGAAAGAACATAACACTATTAGATTGCTCGAAATTGGATATATTTTTTTGTATAAGTGTTTGGAAGTGGAAATTCAACAATATTTTAACTTATAAGTGGGTTTATAGTAATTTCAGTATTTGTGATTGATGGGGAAAAAATACCAAACATAACTAAATGTGAAAAAAGTATCTTTCCGTAGGTTAAAAATTATATACATATTATTCAAATAGATTTATGATGATTCATGTAAAGTTTTGTCTTTTAGTTTTATCATAATAAATTCATATGGTGTTATAATCAACTTAAAATGTTTATTAAAATCCGAAAAAGGTTTATTAATAAGTAATAATCAGACCATATGGTATATGAATATTTTACAACTTGTTAAGTGCATATGTTTATGAACACGATGAAAATATTTTAAGTTGTAGTTCTTAGTTGTTATACAGAATTACAAAACTACTATTTTTATATTGTCGAATAAAACTTTGTTTATATTATTAATAATAACAGTGTGGCGAACAGTGTTAAGCATACAACTTCTAGTAAACAATCTAAGATATTCAAATTTAATAATAGTTTATTAAAATAAAAGTATATGATCCAATAAATTGCATTTAAGATTAACCTTCTATCCCTATTTTTCTCTGTTCCTTTTTTTTGTTTTGATATGCCTCTCGTTCCAATGGGACTTCATCCAAATCTGCCAACAAAAGAGCTTTACATATTATATACAAATTGTTGTAATTTTAAACTAACATTTATCACCTGGAAGGGACGTCGGTTATTATAATAAAATTAATATAAAAGAGATGGCAACCACAATGACCTGTCTATACGTATATAAACATATTATTGTAATATGCATAAGCAGCTTGGGAAGTGTATAATACAATATTTCGTCGTCCTACTCAGGAACCCAGGATTTCGCATTTAAATTTTTCAATTACGCCGCAGATTTTTCGTACCGCTGATCATTCACCCCAGCCATATAATATACGTGTATATCTTATAAAATATCCGAGCCTGGAATGGATCGTATAATAGGTCGGAAACACTGGAACAAAAAAAAAAAAATCATCTTCTATGCCTCCCATCATTTCTATCCGGCTAAAGGTAGATACGCCACCGGTGTTTATTGCCATGTATTATATTATTATGACAACACAATATCGATACAGGACATATTATGATGGTATCAATTCGCGGGCTTAAGGCCGAGTAAATATATTCACACGTGCACGACCCGCTACACTTTATAATATTATTACCATCGCATTTACTGTTCGCGTTTATGGTCGGATATTTGTGCCAGCCCTACAGCTGCAGGGTCTCGTCGGGCGCATGCCTAAGCGTGCGGCGTACAACCCCGAGACCATGTGCTCGCGATTCATCGAGTTTTCGACAGCAGCTCGCCGCAGTCAGTCGTAACGTATCCATCGGTCGCGCGCGAGTGTGGTCCACCCTGACCAGAGTGTCTGTCATCGTCGTCGTTTTCATCGCGATCAATGTAAATATAATATTACTGTCGTCGTTACTGTCGCTCCTCCTGGTTGTTTTTATTATTGTTTTATTGTTGTTTTATTTATTTATTTTTTTTATTGTGTCCACTCCGTCGTCCGCGTTCACCTGTCGTCGCAGAAAACGCGCGTGTCCGATGGAGAAATCATTCAACGAGGTTTGAACTTTTGTTTGATGATAAACACTCTATAATATTATTATATAGGTACTGTCGGGCTATATTATACTGCTGTGTATCGTTATGATAGCGTTGAACCGCTAAAATTCACGTACCGATACTGTAGCAGCAGACTGCACGAGAAAGATTTGTTTTACTTATAAAAAAATCGCGCTTCCTTGATTGATTTAATAAAACGCGCGTTTGGAAAAAATGTACGCTTCGGCTTTCTGATTTTGAAACTTGCGAGTACGTGAAAACCAATAACTATACTCACATAACGCGTTCACACCAACTCATAATATTGCAGTTTTTTTTTTTATTATTACAACTTATTAACTAATCAAATAACTTATCATCGTTTGTCATAAGCTTTATACAAAATATAAACAAAACAATAGTCGAATTAAGTCAAAAATTAAATAATGCTTTTTATTTTTTTTATTATTATTACGTGCATTTTTTTGTAGAGTGATCTCGGGAAATTTTCTTTTTTCTGGGAGGCGTTAACTAAAAAAGTTATAGAGAACCCTCGTGGCCTTAGTGCGAGGTAGATAACGAGAAGACTTACGGACGCTTTTTTTTTTCTTTTGTGACAATTGTTTGTGAATTGAGAGATTTCATCTTACATCTCACCGTTTGAGATGTTATGATGGATACTGTTTTTGCATAGAATTCGAAATTTATCGCTAACCAATATTTTGTGAGATACGAAATACCCTTATATTTATATTGTATAAGTGATATATTATAATCTATGTCAATTATTATATTTCGATGGTTAGCAGCTATTTAGAAAATATAAACATTCTTCATATAGTTATAGAGATTCAAGAGATGAATCGTTCAATGCATTAATTCAATACTAAATAGTAAATACCTTACAAAAACATGTTAAATCCAAGATATTTGTTCACGTAATCGTGCGTTCTTGAGCATAGAGGACGTTTTATTACATAATAGAATTTTAAAGCGTTTGCTTTATATAATATTATATGATTATTATTTACGTTTCAATCGAGTAACGTAAATTAAAAAAGCAATCATGGCTAAAACGGGATGCGTTGTCTATACTGGGAAAAAATATAGTATATAATCTGTGGCAGAGAATGATAATACTCAAAACACGTAGTTGGATGTATTGTTATAATTATTATTACTCAGAGGGGGTCTAGTATCATTTATCATTGTATCGAGGGAGAAAATCATGCCTATATAAATGTGATGTACGTGATTTGAACCCGAAACCTTGTATTTGGTTTGAAAATATGAAATCCGATTGCTCTCATTATTATTACGAGCATTGTCATTACTGTTATTGCAATAATTTTTTAAAAACGTAATGCTTTGTTTAATCGTTATTTAAAATTAAATGCATTTAGTGAAAACCCTTCTGTACTACAATTAGTAAAAAAATAATAATTCAAGTTTAAGTATCATAATATTCATAGAGCTAATGAGCCATTTATATAGTAGTTTATATTGTAGTATGTATATGGGTCATATAAAATAATACATTTTTGTTTTTTAATGCATAATAAATGCTCGTATTTAAGTGACCTGTTTTTAAAACACATAGGATGTGGACCATAAATTTAAAATACATGTTGCGTACCCTTACATCCTTTATTTCTGTTGTACAAATATTAAACAATGAATCTTATGTATCGAGTTTAATATCAATAAACATTGATATGGTATGTTATACTTATATGAAAAAAAACGTATGAGTTATGTAAGTGTAAGTTGAATAAAGAATACATTTTGTATCTTATAGAATATCAAAAAAAAAATAATGAAATTCCTTAAATTATCGATGTTCTTGATTTTATGGTACCTAATACCTACTTACATTTTAGTTGACAAATAATAGTTATCTAAAATGTTTTTATTGCAGACTTTTTATGAGATATTTGTTGCGTACATAATACATTTTTAAATATACTATAATAATACATAATTAATTATATTAGTCAATTAAATGTTGGTTTTACAATAAAATATCTTACGATCAATTAAATAACGTCCCAACAGTATTTAATATAGTTTATTATGATACATATTAAATACGAGTAATTGGTTATGTATATTTTACTTTCAAACTATTTACTTTGCACTTTAGGTTTATTAATTCTCCAACACTAATTTTACTATACTAATATTGGAGATAAAATTACATCAATTTGCCGTTAAACCAAATTAAATTTTTGTTCTATTTAAAAAAAAAAACCGTATGGGTATACCTATGTTATTAATTAAAACTATAACTATTATTACGGTGGTAGTGAGTCCAATAAAATCAAGCTGTTATAATAATTGTTGTGAGTATAATATTTTCTTAATCAGACATATATATCTACGGCGTTTAAAAATAATTTGAGTACAAATAGTAAAAAATGAATTACAATACTTTGGAACAGAAAAAAATATGTTTATAAATAATAGAGAACGGTTAGTATATTAAAATACATAATCCATGTTACTGCAAGCGTTTTTGTTGCTTAACAGAATGAAAATGTTTTTATTGAATGCTATCTTAAATCTTTTTATTTTTTGTAATAGTTGTTTAAAATAAAAGTATTAACTACTTATTAAATGACTTCAACGTTAACAATTTCAATTTTAAACTCTGTATTTGACATTTGGTATGAATCTAACTAACATCATTAAGCGAAGCTACGAATAGTGGTTATTGTTTTCTCATTTTTTAGTATAAATCTACTTTTCCAACTTAAACATAAGATAAAAACTTAATACGTATGTATAATTTTATCATTAAGCTTTTGCATGATTAAAAGTAATACATTTAAGTAATTATTAGTTCTTACAAACCTTAATAATTGTCGTAAGTGTACAAACTGTAATATTTTAAAAATAGTGTAAGTTGTTTGTAAGTTGTTTTTTATAATTTTACATTCGTATAGTACGACGTATACAACCTATGAGAATTAATAAGCACAATTATGTTCCAACAGGATTTGTTTATAATGTGCGTTGATCCCGAATTCTATTGTATTTTTTATACACTCTTGTTGCAATTTCACAAAAAAAAAAATAAAAATAATAACACCGACGTAATAAAGGTCATGTGTGTAATTTTAGTCAATATGAATGTTACTATATTGTATAACAACACAGAACAGAACGAGACAAAGGAAAAAGGAGACTACGACAAAAAAAATAATAACAATAACATAAAAATAATGTGAATCCCAAAAAAAGAGTACGCTAATTGATCAGGAATTCTTTCAGTGTTATAATAAGCGCATGTAATAAGATGATTAAATAGAGAATTGCTTGTGGACCATTAATATTTTTTGTAACATTGGATCATCAGCTGCCGACTAATATTCCTAACTAGATAATAACCGTTCGAGATATACTCGCAAAAACGCGTAGATTTGGAAGTAAAACAAAATCAAGTTAATTCGACCCTAAAGACTGATTATAAAAAAATCGATGATATAAATTGGTCTTGATTATAGATTATATAATAATTTATTTTGCATTACCTGACTCATCATATTATTATGTGCTCGTCGTGTCCAGGACTCATGACTGTGTTTGTATGCGCTTGATATTTTATCCACGTGCTGTGGATTATTATATTATCTTGGATTGTTTCTACGTACTTGCTACTACTCACCCGTATACTAAGTTTTAAAACCGTTCAAATAATATTCATGTTATTAAGCAAACACTCCTTTATAGTTAAATTTATTGTGCAAACATTATTATATTGAATTTTCATTTATGATACATGGGTTCTGTCTCTATTTTGTATATTAAGATAAGTACTGTCGGTGCGTTACGGTCATGTACGTCGTACCTCAACTACAAACATATAATTTAAAAACGAAAATAATTGGAAATTTAATCTTTGTAAATGTTTAATACGGTAAGTTAAACAGTCGGGCTTCTATAGACTATAATAGTTATTTCAGTAAGAATATAAGACTATAAGAGTAAGATCAATAATAACTCATCAGTTCCCCACGCAATACGGAATCCAAAGTTATAATTATTATTAGTTTATTACACTTTGAGATACCTTTATAGATTATCGTTATAAAACAATGTGTTATTAAAATAAATTCGTAATGATAGTATCGAAATCTACTGATGTCCAAAATTTTCGAATAAAATAAAATAAAATAATTTTTTTTTTCGTAAGTAGGTTTTTTGAAATCTATAAAATCGTAACCTACCGTTGAGTTGGCGCTCCCAAAAATTCCTGAAAACTGTTTCCAGGAACAAATATTTCAAGTATTATAAATTATAATAATATGCAAAAGTGCTGTTCTAATGAATTATACATTTTAATAAATTGTTATTTGTTATATGGTGTGGTTAAGTGCTTATTTAAATTATAAATAAGCAAACATCATGAAAATGTAAATGTAATACATCATATTGTGGCTTGATGAGGCGCGGTCGTACGCTCAATCTGCGGAAACGCACTGAGTGAGCGTACGTACCGGCTGCAAATTGCTAGCTCCCGGATGGGTGACCACCCGGAATTTTTAGCAACATATCTTTGCCACACATACACTAACACGTGTTACAACCCTACCCACTTAAAACCTACAAACAAATATACAAAAATAACCCCTACCGTAGTACCGTACCACCCCACACCCAATGGCCTATGCAGCCACGGGTTCCTCTTAATAAAAAAAAATACATCATATGGTGAGTTTAATATAATTCGTTACAGCAATTTATTTATGGTTCCCGTCAATTCCCATTGAATAACATTCCCGGGAATTGCCCATCCCTAACACTACGTAATGGAGAATGATTAGAGTGAAACGGCTTTAATACCATATAGGTTTTAGGTTAAAAGCTTTTAAGTCAAATATTTTTAGTTATTAACTATGACATTTCTTGTCTTAAAATATTACAGCTTTTACCTAAAATTATCAGTTAGTTACGTTATAGGTATTTGTTTTTTTATTTCTGTAGCTTATATTTTATCTACCATTAATTTTTTTATAGGAATTTCTAAATAAAATAGGTAATAAAAGTTATGTCTTGTTACAGCTAATTGATACTTAATATATATACATTATACGCCTAATGTTCGTGATGGTGATCTACCTACCAGATATATTTATTTTACCTAATTTAATATTTTAATAATACGAATGAAGTTTGAGTGTTTGACGAATAACAAACACTCATCATGTCATTACATAATTAGTGTATGCTGAAGAAAAACATTATAGTAAATTAAATAACCACTGCAGGATATATCAAAAAGTTGAGGCACCCCAACGGTTTGTTAAAGTTTATGTCACGAACATGACCTCGACGATCCGATAACATGCTAATATTGTCCTAATGAGTGTCGAAATGCCCGAAATGGTCATTAGTTAAAACAATGTACCTTTAACGCTTCTGTACAATAATAACGACATGGTACTCAAATTCTACAGACGGCAATATCTATAGATATATATTTTGAAATCTTTAGACAATATTATGATTATTGTGATAAAAACAAAATCCAGAAATACTTTTATTAGGTATTGTCTCACATTGGTGCAAAACCACGGCAGTATTATACATGATCAAATTGGTGTTTCGAAAACTTATTTCTCATACCTACTTACATTATTATTACACATTACGATTTGACGAGGAGCCGGGCGATAGAGGATCGCTGGTATTAAAACTTTTCCGAGCGGACTCATTACAAAAATTAACTTTTTATTTGCTCTTACTGTTTCGTCCGGCGTAAAATAAGTAATATTATGTCAGTAAAACCTATATGCACCTACCACCTACAGCCTTTTATTTGTCGATTCGAATAAACTTTTTTTAAATCAACAAAATGTTGGTAGGAACGTATCACAATATTCGTTTTAAATTATTTCATCGAACCGTGTTTGTCGATATCACAATATTGTTTTTCGTTTTTCGTCAGTTCCCAGTGATCGTCAGGCACGGGTCTGTAATACTGTACACGAGTATTGTAGTATATTATTATAGGCTCATGGTTAATTGCACACGTGTGTATAACGATTATAAGGTCACACTGTTAGATTTAGGTACCTATACACTTTTTAGGAATAACATTTGAAATATATTTTATTATCTATTTGTTATTAAATATTCAAAAAAAAAAATAATATATCTTAAAAATTGCGAGAACATATTCGTGTGATATGAAATACGATAAAATAAAATACTCGGGCAATTAAAATTAAAAAAAAAAAAAATCGCCTTAAGTATAATTACCGTGCACTAAACTACCGAGAAAATAATGTGCATCATTATATGTTATCATCGTTTGCACAATTTTTATTCATACTGAATTTTTCGTTATGGCTCACAGAAATTATTCTCATTTATTCCTAGGTAATTTATTTCTTTTATGATTAGTTCTATACTTCTATAGCTACCTACTAAATAATAGTCTCATACAATCAGTAAAATTATAGTTCGCTTTTTTACTATCCGTGATCACTAAGATGAAAATATGAGAAAGCATAATATGTATTTTTTTCTAATTTTATTTTTTATATGAATAAACAATACACTTACTATCCATATGGTAATTTTCTGGGGAGGGATAAAATGAAACTGACATAATATAAAATAACACTATGCATAAAAAATATCGATATAAATATTTGGTGAAAAATTCGAGTAATAATCTAATTAAATAGCGAATTTACTCGACTTATCATATTTTTGAAGATTGCCAATAACTATTGAAAAGTGAATAAGTATTACTTAATAATATTGTCTTATTATTTTTTAGGATATTCACAAATTGTTCAAAGGATAATCAATTGTGAAGGACCATATTACCTGGAATAAAAATATGTGGTTTTTCCTGTTAATCATTTCATCGTTTTATATTTGGACATGTAAGTGTTTGTATTTATATTCAATAATACTATTTAAAACAGTTGAATGAAATATTATATTTATTCAACAAAAATACGCTTAAGAATATTCGATGTAGTATTGTGTTAAATTTCTCTTTATGACAATATTTTTTGTTTTAAACAATGTTTTGATATTTGATACAAAACAAATGGTAAGAATCATAGAGTATAATAATAATTGAAATAACTACGGATTATTATTATTATTGTTATTATCCAAGTTTTTAATTTAATATTCATACGAATTATTCAGAAGTTGCATTAGACATTTTGTAAACTATACCAGTCTTATTTTACATATTATTACAGACTATAGAGAATTTCGTTTCTAAATAATAATTAATAAGAAAACTTTTCTTTTCATTTTAGCGTCATAATATAATATACTTCTACATTATTTTTTATAGTTAATAAATACTACATTTTTTAACTTAAGTTGAAAATGGAAGGTAGAAGTTAAGTGAACTCAGAGGTGAAAACAACTGTAAGTTTGTTTTCAAGTTTTTTAAATATTACAAATATACAAGAAAATACATTACATGAAAAATAATGATTAATGAAATAAATTTGGTAGTTTTAGTTGAAAAAAAATGTGATAATTTGTATACTTTTTTTCGAGAAAATGTATTCATGTAAAGTAGATGTGTTTTTTGATATTATTGCAGAATAATATGTAAATTGTAAAATGTTAATTAACAACAACAATAATAATAATAATAAAAAATATATTTCTATAAGTTTAGGGCAGGTAGTCTTAAGAATAAAAAAGGAATCGACCTATTATATTAGGTCTAAGGAAATAGGGATTGCTCACCCGACGATTGATTTGTGGTTTTAAAGATGAGTAGAGTTTAAAAACGACAGAAAATTGTTTCGACAGCATCAATCACTATAAGGATAAGGGACCCCCATGTAAAAGGTTATTAGTACGACTGAAAAAAAATACTTCTCTGCAAACTAAGATAAATCTTTCAAAATGTTTTAGTGAACACTGAAACTACAGTATACATTTTTTACGCCTTAAAATATAATATACTAATTCGTATTATTTTAGGTTCTTTATTTTTATATATATTATATTATGCTGTATACCTATAAAAAACAATTATTTATTTAAAAAAATGATAATGTATGTTTATCATAGTAATTACAGTTAGGTAGTTATACGTCCCGACTAGAATAATATTTTGAAATGATACAGGAAATATAGTTTTAAAATACGATGAAAAATGTTGAAAGTAAATTTATAAAACATTATAAATATATATTATTTAAATAGATATAACTCACTTATTTGCAAAAGCCTAACAATAGTCGTTGCAGGGACTTCCTTCGTTGAACTTATATTCATATTTTATGTGACTTCCGACACGAAAGGTCTAGCAGCTACATCACACTAAATCACATATCGAATTGATGAAAACGGTTTCATCGACAACATCATTGTCTTTCCAAATGTACGAAAGTAAAAATTTTGAAATAAATTGGACCTCGTATATTTATACTTGTTACGTCTAATGTTATTATATTTCAATTATTTCAACAAAAATCTTCTTGGAGATATTTAACTAGATATATATTGTTATTGGAAAATGTGACAAATGTTCATATTAGTTACATTTTTTACATAATAGACGATATTATGTTATGCGCTAAAATAATAATTTATCAAACACGAGCTCTACAAATTGCGTAGATTTTATTTTTTTGAACAAAATTCCATTAAAAATATTTTCTATTCGAGAGAAAATATAAAGATCATGAGAAATTTAAAGGAAATAGGAATATAAACAAATATTAATAAAGTGATAAACGCATCAACGGTTCTTAATAAATTTCTGCCTAATAAAATAGTTTTTTATACAATATTTTTGTTGTGGGTGTATAAAAAGTGTATTTTCAAGATACTTTTGTGTTTAAAAACGTTGCATTCGTCTTGAATGTGCATTCAAAAGACAATACACTCTCAGCTCTATAGTATCATTCCAATATTGTTAAAACTTTGCTATAAAGCAAAACTGCTGAAGATGCTTTTTCATGTTTACTTCTTTGAATGAAAATAATTTCCATACAATTTTCTATATTATTATAAAATATCCGATCAATAATGTTTCATTTTTAGATAAAAAAAATATCGATTCATTAAAAAATGTTGGTTTTGTTCGTAAAATCATTAACAATTTGGTAATTTTAGTTTGATTTATCAAGTTCACAACAATATTATATAGTGATCATGATTACTCCCGCAATAAATATTCTAAAAAATATTCTCGGTAGTGTGTGTATTGCATTATATTAATATATCATTTTCACACTGAAAACTTGACAACACTGACAATCGAAAGCAATTTATTCTTTTCTCGCGCTATATACATGTGAATTTGTGACAAATTTTGGGTAGTAATAATTTCAAAATGTTGCTACTGAATTATTCAACATAATATCACTGTGTGAACCAGAATTTCTGTGCGTTTCACTTGAATCAAATGACACAAGAACTAATGGCCAATGGGATATGCAGAATATAACTTGGTTTTTTTTTCAAGATGAAATATTTTTATCTGAATCAACGCGTACCTATGCATATTTATCACATTATACTATTACCCCTTTTTCGCGGTCCTTGAAAGCGATCTTTTGAATTAGATTTGCTTAATTTGCAAAAGCTTAGGACCTCCCAACCATTGCATTCATTGAATTTATGACGTAATAAAATTTGATTATTCTTTTGACACTGCTTTTATCAACGTTCAAACTGTATAAATAAACATGGCGAAAAAGTTCTTACCACAATAACGTCGCAAATGAACAATCTTTTGTTAAATACAGTTTCTCGGTTAAGTCGATTTATAGTTGATACCCATAATAAGTTACTTTCGTGGTACACTATTTTAACGGTATCGTAACGCGTTGTTTTAAGTTCATAGTTGTGGGGATTTTATGGATCACACACGCACATATATATATAGATTATGTATTTCAAGTTGCAACTGCTGTGGTAAAAACGAGACAAAATTGATCACCGGAGCAATAAGACGGAATTGGCCATGGCACAAGGTGGACAGATCAATAGAACATATAATAATATTATATTATTGTTCTCGAAACAATAACAAAGTGTAAGCTCCAAATACAATTATATATACACAACATATAAATAGCTCGTCTTATTATGTGCATGGTATATATTTTTATGACATGAGACATAACGTGTCCGTCGTATATATGTAGCTATCGGAGCGGCGATTGCAGGACGACCGACGGGAACTGGCAATAAATGATTTCTCCTATATAAGTATACCCATCATACAATATCATATTATTATTATACTTATACATATATATATATATATATATAAAGTCATGGGCGTAAACGAATAGGTGAAAACGGGACAGGAAGTCGTCGAATCACCAGCTTGTTCTTCGATACAATTTAGTGCGTTTCCGGCTATATATAATATAATATGATATACCTATATCCTATATCTTATATTACACAGATACCTAAATAGAGACGGCTACGTACATGAAGTTGGCCCCCCCACTTTCTGCAATTTTTTTCAAACAAATTGTAAACAATTGTAAATTAATTGTAAATAATTGTAAATTCAATCCCCGAATTTGTAAATCGTCTGGGGCCTCGGGAAATAAAAAAACAAGTTGGGGGGGCCAAGTTCACGCAGCCCCCCCAGGTGGTCCGATTGACTCCGAACAAATTGTAAACAATTGTAAATTAATTGTAAATAATTGTAAATTCAATCCCCGAATTTGTAAATCGTCTGGGGCCTCGGGAAATAAAAAACAAGTTGGGGGGGGGGGGGTCAAGTTCACGCAGCCCCCCCAGGTGGTCCGATCGACTCCGAACAAATTGTAAACAATTGTAAATTAATTGTAAATAATTGTAAATTCAATCCCCGAATTTGTAAATCGTCTGGGGCCTCGGGAAATAAAAAACAAGTTGGGGGGGCCAAGTTCACGCAGCCCCCCCAGGTGGTCCGATCGACTCCGAACAAATTGTAAACAATTGTAAATTAATTGTAAATAATTGTAAATTCAATCCCCGAATTTGTAAATCGTCTGGGGCCTCGGGAAATAAAAAACAAGTTGGGGGGGCCAAGTTCACGCAGCCCCCCCAGGTGGTCCGATCGACTCCGAACAAATTGTAAACAATTGTAAATTAATTGTAAATAATTGTAAATTCAATCCCCGAATTTGTAAATCGTCTGGGGCCTCGGGAAATAAAAAACAAGTTGGGAAGGGGCCAAAATCACAAAGCCCCCCCGGGTGGTCCGATCGACTCCGAAAAAATTTTAAAAATTATGATAATGCTGAGTTATCGAACCCTTATTGAATAATTTAAAAAAATAACTTTTTTTTTAATCCCCCAACTAATACAATTTTGATGCATCGGTATGCTGATCATTTAAATAATTTATCTTTTAGTTGTTTATTTTAAAATTATTTAATTGTGCCACACTCTTCCATTGACTATAAGCGATAAGTTATTTTTTACTATTATATATGTAATATGTACGTATTATTATGTGATATTTATTAGGACTTGGACGGTTGGACGGTCTTCATACTTTTTAATTGGGTTACTCGTGAGTAGTCACTTTCCTACTTATAGTTGTGAATTGTGATTTTTCTTTTTTATATAATAGGTAGATACTTAGATACTCTGAAAATAATAATAATTTCCTAATTAATTATACACATTTATTGTTAATAGTTTTTACTAGATTTCCACAAGCTACTGCTTTGTAAGAATTATTGTTTTCGTGTAAAAGTATTGTATTCAAAATACATAAGATTATAATAACATATGTTATTTCAATGAAAACAATAAAAAATACACGTTTGCTGAATTTACATGTTTTTAATGTTTACCTCTTCACTGATATTATTAAATTACATCGTACGTTTTTTGTGCTCTTACAATTTTGCGAAACAGAGTAATTTTTTTTAAAAAAAAATGATTTTTTTCCAGTTAAAAATCAATGAAAATACAAATTAAAGTAAATTAAATCATTGATTATAAATACTAGTATTTAGTATTAATGATAAATTGGTAATAGTAATAAAGATTCAAATATCCAATGTAAAACGGTTTAGGTATTGTTATACAGCGAGATGAAATTAGTAAATTAGTTGGATTGTTTGAGAAGTACGTGCGCTATCGTGGGTTAGACTGTTTACAGTTGTAGTGACTTGTATACAAAAGTCGAATTGGTTTCTTTGCGAGCGGTGCGGAAGAAAAAGTTATTTTGGTCGCGCGACTGGTCATGTTTCTATGGTCCGCGGAGTATATGGGTTTCACAGGGAAATACGTAGTTTATATTGGAGTAAACTCTATACGTATTTTAATTTTAAATCTGGATTGACACTGTGTGAATGTCAGTGTTTATCAAAAACAAATATTGTATATTTGGACACAATATAATATTTTGTATTGATTGTTCAACTGACAACTGTAAGTTTCGTTTTTAAAATAATCACTTCATTTATCTTGCAGTAACCGAACTGTGTGTACATATAGGTATACTGGTTAGACCAAGCATTTGTGCATACGTTTGTATTAATTGTATATTTGTATCCTGTGAAGTACTTATACTAACTATATTATATAAGTATGGCTGACAAGGTAAGTTATTTTAAATGAATTTAAAATAATTATATTTTTTTCATTATATCAGTAGTTACTTATAATCAAATATACTTATGATAAACTAGTTCATACTATTATGTATCTTAATTATTTAATTACGTATACTATGAACAGATTCACACTGTTTTATGGTAAGGTGATATGACGAATAGTCAAATACTAATAACAATATATCATTCAATCAAATATCATTATAAATGCATGTTCTCAGCAGAAATTATAACAATCTAGATACCGTAATACTATTAGTAAAGTAAATTATTTTAATAGCAATATTAAAAAAGTAAAAACATTTTATGAATTAATATACTCGATATAGACTCCGCTCAGAATCGTTTTTCGTATACAATGATATGAATCAATGTCGGTTTGACACAGCCAGCTACCCGGCCCTTGATATTTTTATATAATGAGGCAATTGAGGACCATAGCCAAACGGGAAATAAATTTTAAAAAATCAATAGAGACGAAAGACTCTTACCACAAGTTCGTACTATTATAATTGAATATTCAATAATGTTATATGGCTGCAACAACGTAGGAGACGAGTGACTCGTCACACGAGTCATTTTTCTTATGATATTACAGACGTTCGGTTTCCCTCCGTTTTTGTACACGTGGACGATGGTTATTTACGTATTTTCTAAAATCGGTGTATGATATATTAATGCACATATTTCTTCGATTTTTTTTAAATTTTAAGTACATTGGTTCATCTAAAAATATAATTTTATAGATTTCTTTTATGTCAATTAAGTTATTTACAATTCGAGCTAGAAACGCGGTCTGTTTTCGATTAAAAAAAAGTCGTCATACAATAACACACGTTTGTATTTAGATATTTTAGACATTTATTATAAATGCTCTTTATTCATAACAAGTTATTATAAATCAATATAAAAAATAAAAATCGTTTAAAATTATGCACAGAGTGAACCCATTATTCAATGTAACACGTTATATCATAATATACAGTGTTAATTATTACATCTGAAAAAATCTCTTACAATATAAAACTACTATAATATTATTATAAACAACTAAAAAAAAAAGCAGGTAAGTGGATGTCGCTCTGCTGTATAGTAGGCTACAAGTGGAGACTTTAATGGATGGAATTACATTTGAATTCAATAATATAACATCATTGTATAAGAAAAACGATTCTGAGCGAATAGATAGAATATTTGTCAGTCAAGGATATTTTATTCTTTATTGATAATATTTTTATTAATACGTCAGCCGGTTGGTTGAATTAATATAATTTGCATATCATTATATTTGTATATAATAATATACTCAAAAGTTAAGAAATTTCAAGTACCCAATAATAACATTATACAAGTAGGGGAGACCGGAGACAAAAGTAACATTTTTCATTTAACTATAAATTTAAAAAAAACTATTTGTAATTTTCAGATAAAACTATTTCTATTTAATAGAACAAGTTAATACCTTTTAAATGATATCATAATATCTTCATCAATTTAATTTAAACCTTAAGATATTTAAAAAACAAAAAAACAAAAAGCGGGTAAGTGGGTACCGATCTGCTGTTCATTAGGTGCCGTATGGATCACTATTATTTATTATAGAAGTGTTAAATTTGAATGCAATGATAGGTTTCATTGTATACGAAATACGATTCTGAACGGAGATGATTTGTCAGCCTAGGTACTACGACATACAATTATATTACATTTAATAAGCATAAACGAATATTTCAAATGCCTATAAATAGCATTAAAATAAGTGAAATATTTTGAAAATTAAATCATGTAAAGAAAATGCCAATCTAAATAACTGGTGAAATTTTCAAGTATCTACAAATTATACTTTTTGAATTAAAACAAATATTTAAATTCATTTGACTTATTAAAAGACAAATCGTTATCGTTACGCTATTTCGTGAAAATTTAGAATTCAAACACTCATAACATTTTTCCTATAATGACGCTTCGAGTTTTCTGTATAGCTACTTAAAGGAAAACTTGTGGAAAACTTAGTGTTGAATTTTTTATCCTTAGATATAAACACAAAAAATTTTATGATTTTTCAACTTCAAAATTACTTGCAAATTATGGCGATTTTGACATATTTCGTAAAAATTTTAACTACTAACGTGTATAAAAAAAAATTGTGACTAACGATTTTGGATTTTTTTTAACTACAATAAGAACAACTCAAACAGCTCATAAGGAACCTTGTATTAAATTTTCAAGTATTTTTGGCTATCCAAAATTTTTTTATCGACATTTCAAAAAAAAATTTTCAGAAAAGTCGAAAATTTCAGTGGTCTATAAATAGCTCAAACAAAGTCAAAATATTTTGAAAATTTAACTGTATATATATAACACTAATATAAACATTTGGTGAAAATTTTAAGTATATACAGTGATTAGTTTTTGAGTTACAACCATATAAAAAAATCGATTTGGTCGAAAACTGGTTTTGCGTAAAAACTCCCGTTTTTCCGTCACTTTTTTTTTGTTTTTCTCGATTTGTATGAAAACTGTTGGAAAATGTTTACTTTTGACCTGTATAATGCACCAAGGATATTCACTTTGCCATCGGAAACCACCCCCGAAGTTTGAAATCGAAGCATTATTTCGACTAGTTATGCTGTACACAGACACAAAAGTAAAAAAAAAAAAAGAAAAAAACACACATCATTATAAAATCAATACATTCTTCACTCCGTTCAGAATCAAACAATTAGAGTAGAACTCTAATCTAAGTTAAAAACTTTATTAAAAAAACTTATAATAAAAATTTATTTTTAGAAATTTATTTTCAAAAAAAAATTAACTAAAAAACAAACAAATAAAAAAATAATTTAAAAAAAAATAAATTTTACCCTTATAACTATTAAAAAAAATATTTTGACTAAAAACAAATTATTTATTTAAAAAAAAAATTAAACTATTATTTAAATTATATTCAATAATAATAAAATTAATATTCTCAAAATCTTAAATTTAAACTCTAATAAAATTAAATCAAATTTATAGAATATTAATCACATAAAAAAAGAACCAAAAATAATATAATAAAACTAACTAACAATATACTAAAAAATTAAAATTAAAATATTTCTGTCAAATTTAATAATTATTAACAAATTAAATATAGAAAAATGTATTATTATCAAATAATAAATAACACGAATAGAATAAAAACAGTTAAAAAAAAAAATTAAATCTATTATTCAAAAACCAAATCTTTAGAATAAAAACTACAAAAAATGGAAAACCACATAAAGATATAATAGTAAATATAAAAATTAAACCACAAATAGGTAAATAATCAATTAATCAACCCATTTTACGAATATCTTGATTATTATTTATATTTAAAATTAAAATTCCAGCTCTCAAAAATATTATAGGCCTAAGTAAAGCATGTATTAATAAAAAAAAAAAACATATATCAATCTTACCTAAACATAAAATTATAAATATAAATCCTATCTGACTTAAAGTAGAAAAAGCAATATTTTTTTTTTAAAATCAAATTCAAAAATTGCATTTAATCCAGCTATAAATATAGTTAAACAAGAAATTATTGATAAATAATTAAAAAAAGAAAATTTAAAAAAAATTTCATTGAAACGAATTATTAAATAAATACCAGCAGTTACTAAAGTTAAAGAATGAACTAAAGAAGAAACAGGTGTAGGAGCTGCTATTGCTAAAGGCAATCAAGAAGAAAAAGGAATCTGAGCTCTTTTAGTTAAAGAAGCAAACATAATTATTAAACTAATAAAAAATAAATAATTTAAATTTCTATAATAATTGATTAAAATAATATTTCAACAACTAAAATTTAATATTCAAATCATAGTTATAATAATAAATAAATCACCTAAACGATTTAAAATTAGTGTTACTATACCTGAACTATAAGATTTTTTATTTTTATACTTTTGACCCCCAAAGTACCATATAGATTCACTTTTCTATCAGAAAAGGTAAGTACTATTTAAGAAAATCCAAGCATTTTTACTGTCCTAAAACGTGATGACAAACACAAAAAAAAAAAATAAAAATAAAAAAAAAACATACATCATAGTAAAACCAATACATTCATTGTTCCGCTCAAAATCTAAAAAAAGTAATATAAATAAAAATGACTAAAAATTGATTAAAAATGTAATCACGCAAACAATTTTAGATGTAATACGTTTAAAACCATTATTAAATAGAAAAAATGGTTATAAACAAACAATTTAAAGTCTAAATCTTTACGAAATTATGTTATGTATATTCTAGCACTCGGGTCTTAATCCACTTACACAATGTAATAACTGAAACTAATTTAATTGCTTAGGTTTCAATTAAGTCAAAACTACTCATTTTTTAAAAATATTTTAGGGTAGAGTTAAAAGGGGACGAAAACCTCGTGTAGATGAGAACCAGATTTTTGAGGTTTTAGAAAAAAGAAAACATGAAATTATTAATGAACGTGGTTTAATTAGCCCAATTACCAGTAATGTGTGGAAAGCAATATCCGAAGATTTAAATTTCAAACTTCCATCAAATTCGTTGTACATCATGTTTTATGAGGATAGACATAAAATGAATTCAAAAAGTTATTTAAAATTACTATCCCTTTTGATGTTTATTCATCGATAAGCCCTATAACACAATCGTACAAAGATAAAAATCGAGGGTATAGATACTACGATGTACTTAAGCCTCATAAGTGGACAGATTTTATTAATGATTTATTTTTAAAAACACATAAGCTTCCATGCAATTTTGTATATAAACGTGTAAAAGTTTCTCGGGATAGTTCTAAAAGTGAAAAATATATTGTTTTTGAGGCACTTTGCAAAGATTGTGGCTCACAACTTGATGGATGGGCGGATTCAAAACCAGAAGATGGAGAATCTCTTATCATTAGTATTTTAACTGAAGATACAAGAGGTAGTGAAACAAGCCATATTACCAAAAGGCAATTGAAAGGTTACAAACGAAAAATGGTGGGTGAAGAGCTTTCGACTAATGTAGGATCGAATTGGAGAAGAAAAAACGTGGCCGATTTGGAATTTGGACGTATTTCACCACCAAATCTATACAGTCTTAACGTGTTGAGTAAAACCAAACAACAGTTTAAAGATGCAACATTGGGAGTTACTAAAAAGTGTCCAATACAATCGTTGATGGAATTAAAATACAACTCCAATCATGCGGGATCCATACATAATATAGGTATTGATCCTTTTTTTGTATACTATTGGTCAAATCATCAATTGATCATTTATAAAGATGTATGCAAAAATTATTGTCGTTTATCTATTGACGCAACTGGAGGTTTGGTTAAAAAGTTAAAGAAGTCTAGTCTTAATATTATATCTAATAATATTTTTTTATACGAAGCTGTTATCACCACTTCATATGGACAAATTCCCATAACGCAAATGATATCAGAAAGTCACGATACTCTCAGCATATTTCGTTGGCTTAGTCAGTGGATGAAATCGGCAGTTAAATGCCCTAATGAAATTATTTGTGATTTTTCAAGAGCATTACTTGGAGCATTAACCCGTGCATTTTGTGATGGATCAAGTCTGCGGGGATATGTAGAAAAATGCTTTATATTTTTATACAATCATACCACAGATCTACCACCTTGTTTTATAAGAATCGATGTCGCACATATTATTAAAATTTTTGTAGAATTAAATGTTTATCTGGGCAAAGTAGAAAACATTTAAAAGAATTTTATGTCAGATGCTTCAGAATACTTATGGAATCTGTAAGTCTTGATGAATTTCGAACAATTTTAACTCATTTGTTAACAGTAGTATTAAGTGAAACCGATGGATGGGTAGATAATAACAATTCAATTAAAACCTCTTCAGAAATAGGAAGAGAATTTCTCATTGGTCGTATGAAAGGTTTAATGGAAAGTATAAGCCAACAGTTAAGTTGGCCAGATGAAACTGAAGACTCAAATGAAAAAAATGAAGAATTAGAAGAAGAACAAGATATAAATATGATTGAAAGTTTTCTGGAAGATATTTTGAGTGAAGCTAAAGTAAGTTCAAAACAAACAGGAAATCGAATATCCGCATACTATCTTCCAGAACTTACAAAGGATATAATGCGACTATGCAAAGATTTCCCGTTGTGGACATCAATTATGAAATCACATTTTCAATCACCTTACGATACTGCTACTTCTGCATCAGTTGAAGGAGATTTCAAGGAATTGAAATGCACAATTCTTCGTCATGAACGAAAACCCATGACTGCGGATAGATTTGTTGTTCATCACTTAAATAGCATTGATAGCAATACTAAGATTTTTCGTAGTTCACAGTTGAGAAATTATGCCATTAACAAAAAAGATTCAGATTTGACGAGATCAGAGTTTAATATATTTGATGATATCAGTGATGTATCTAAATGTCAATCACCTGAAACTTCTAGGATCATCTTAAATGATAATATTAATAAGCCAGATGATGAAGTATCCGGAAAATCATTGTTATCACCCATTCTTCGCTCATCATCAATACCAGATATTTTACATGTATCTGACGAAGTTAATGAACTAAATGTCTCTTTAAATTCATATCATCACTTGCCCTCATCATCAACACCAGATATTTTAAATGTGTCCAACGACGATAGTGAACTAAATTTCTCCTTAAATTCAAAACATAATTTATCCTTAACATCAATACCTGAGATTTTAGATGTATCCAATGACGATAACGAACTAAACACATCTTTAGGTTCACTTAATGCTACTGAAAACTGGAGAGGATTAGGTAAAGCGTCTATTTTTATTGACAGTACTAACAAATCAAAAAGAGCAAGACCAACAAAATACATGCAGGCAAATAAGGAAATAGAAAAATTATTGAACAAACGATGTACAAGATCAAACTTGAATTGTGTATTAAAAAATGGTAATAACTCATCAGTTATAATTGATAAGAAACAAAGGTACCTCGTTAATAATACTTGTGCTTTTGACTCTGTTGCTGTTATAATTTCCAAAGCATATTTAGACAATCCTAAATATAAAACATTCATTGAAGATAATAAGCATCAATTTTTAAATTTTTGTAAGACCTTGGCTATTTATGGACCTTCAAAATTACTATATAAAGATCGTTTAAAAATTCTTCAGACTATATTTGAAGCGAATTGTGGTGTATCTGGTATTAAATTAATTAACACCGAGTGCAACGTTACATTTATAGTATCAGAACTATTAAAAGATTTTCCTTCAGTTTATGAAAATTTTACATGTACTAATGAAGACTGTAAATCTATTAAAAACCAAAAACTTCGTACAATAATATTACAACAACAAGATCTCATTGATATAAGGAATTTAAAAAAATCAATTGAACGTTACATCGAAATAAAAAACTATCCATGTAGAAAACCTTCATGTAATGGACAAGCTACAAAAAAAAGGAATTTGCAAGATCATTTATTCATAGAGGCTGACCAAGTAGACGATCTATGTAATTTCACGATGGCTGATTTTCCGACAACATTAAAAATTAACGATGACCGGTAAACTTTTAAATATACAACTGTATTAAAATTATTAGATAACATTTGCTTATGATAGTTTTAATTCATTTTTATAGATTCATATTTCATGGAGTTGTAGCATACGGTAACGGTCACTACATATGTCACATACGGCGTGATGATTCTCATTGGGAAACACATAATGATATGGCAGAAAAAGTTCAAACTTTCAAGGTTCCCAGTAAAAAAAATGTAACACCACATTTGATTGTTTATACAAAAGCATAAATCTTTTCCATATTGTAATTTGTTTTAATTTGTTTTAATTTTTTAGTTTTACCAAAAATTTACTTTTTATTTAATTTTTTCGATCGTCAGGTTTTAAGCATTTTACCTGTAAAAAAAAATAATATTTATTTTACTACCTTGTTTTATTTGTTTTGTTTTTTTAGCCCTTGTTTTGTTATTCGATTTCCATGTTTTCTGTTGATTTACTAATTCGGGGAATGAATTTACAATTATTTACAATGGATTTACAATTGTTTACAATTTATCCGGAGTCGATAGCTCAATGTGGGGGGCCAACTTCATGGTTGCTTCATAAATGGCTTGAGTTTCAGCTCAGAATATACTGGTTTCAGGTGGAAGTTTGTGAAGGAGTGTGATATTTTTTTCTGAGATTGCAAAGCCAACACCATGGGTGGATTTTGATGCATAAGTATAAACTTTGGTGAAGTGAGGGTACTGGTCTTGTATAATTTCATACAATTTTGAGGTGATGTTAGGATTTGTGGCATGTTTGCTATGTTGTAGAAGTTCGGTATTGATTTTGATTTGCCAAAACCAAGTGGGGTGGTTAGGATATGTGATTTTGTTTTTTACAAATGTGTGTATATTGAGGTAATTTATTAGCTTGGAGAATATGACATGTATGGTAGGTATTATAGTCTTATGTATTTTGAATACAATACTTTTACACGGAAACAATAATTCTTACAAAGCAGTAGCTTGTGGAAATCTAGTAAAAACTATTAACAATAAATGTGTATAATTAATTAGGAAATTATTATTATTTTCAGAGTATCTAAGTATCTACCTATTATATAAAAAAGAAAAATCACAATTCACAACTATAAGTAGGAAAGTGACTACTCACGAGTAACCCAATTAAAAAGTATGAAGACCGTCCAACCGTCCAAGTCCTAATAAATATCACATAATAATACGTACATATTACATATGTAATAGTAAAAAATAACTTATCGCTTATAGTCAATGGAAGAGTGTGGCACAATTAAATAATTTTAAAATAAACAACTAAAAGATAAATTATTTAAATGATCAGCATACCGATGCATCAAAATTGTATTAGTTGGGGGATTAAAAAAAAAGTTATTTTTTTAAATTATTCAATAAGGGTTCGATAACTCAGCATTATCATAATTTTTAAAATTTTTTCGGAGTCGATCGGACCACCCGGGGGGGCTTTGTGATTTTGGCCCCTTCCCAACTTGTTTTTTATTTCCCGAGGCCCCAGACGATTTACAAATTCGGGGATTGAATTTACAATTATTTACAATTAATTTACAATTGTTTACAATTTGTTCGGAGTCGATCGGACCACCTGGGGGGGCTGCGTGAACTTGGCCCCCCCAACTTGTTTTTTATTTCCCGAGGCCCCAGACGATTTACAAATTCGGGGATTGAATTTACAATTATTTACAATTAATTTACAATTGTTTACAATTTGTTCGGAGTCGATCGGACCACCTGGGGGGGCTGCGTGAACTTGGCCCCCCCAACTTGTTTTTTATTTCCCGAGGCCCCAGACGATTTACAAATTCGGGGATTGAATTTACAATTATTTACAATTAATTTACAATTGTTTACAATTTGTTCGGAGTCGATCGGACCACCTGGGGGGGCTGCGTGAACTTGACCCCCCCAACTTGTTTTTTATTTCCCGAGGCCCCAGACGATTTACAAATTCGGGGATTGAATTTACAATTATTTACAATTAATTTACAATTGTTTACAATTTGTTCGGAGTCAATCGGACCACCTGGGGGGGCTGCGTGAACTTGGCCCCCCCAACTTGTTTTTTTATTTCCCGAGGCCCCAGACGATTTACAAATTCGGGGATTGAATTTACAATTATTTACAATTAATTTACAATTGTTTACAATTTGTTTGAAAAAAATTGCAGAAAGTGGGGGGGCCAACTTCATGTACGTGAGACGGCTAGAGGATTTTATTTTTTTCGACTCGACAATAATGTAATAATATGATATTATAGTCAACGTATAGGTACAGACGACTATATGTGTATTATTATATCGTATAGTGCTGGCCCGGTATGGAGACGGTTCGGCGATGATATAAAAAAAAAAAAATTGTCCGCCGGTGCAATAACGCACGGACGCACTGTTGCAACGGTGGCGCGTCCGGAAATATCTATCTGATCTCACCCGGTTTTTTTTTTATTTTGTTTATTTTATTTTATCGCAATCGCCTATATAATACGATGCAATACCGAAGAAGAACCAATGTCGTATATAATATACAATACGATACGCCCGTGTCGTAAAAAATAATATAATGGTATGTGTGCAGTACATTATGACAAATATATTATTATTATTATTACTATTACTATTATACCATGAGATATTATATGTGTGTTTTACGCATACGATTTCCGTCAGTGGAAACGAAATATACGAACTGCACTCGGCAAAGCGGTGCGTTCACTGTTTTTGCGAATAAGACATATTATATACCTATGGTAATAAATTGCGTATAAAGAATACATTATATTATATACGGTATCACACGTTTTATTAGATTACTATAGGTATACGTTTCGTAACGGTAGATTATTGTGTTTTATCAAAATATTTTTCAATTTGATTTTGTTATTGTAAAATAAAACCTGTACCTACCTATACATTATGCTGGTTCATAAAAAAAAAAAAAATTATATATATTGTCTGACTGTGTGTTCTAATGATATGTAATACATACTAGGTATACTAAAAATAAAAATATACACGGCTTATGCGTCATAATGTTGTATTTTAGTCAGAGTTATCGATGTAGGTACATAAATAATATATAGATGGTATGTACTTAATACATAGTTTTTTATTTTTATTTTTATTTCGATTCGAGGATTCGAAAATAATAAAATGCAGCCAACAAAGATATAAAAAAATTGCTGTTATCGAACACGAATTATACAATAGTTGCATGAATAATTAAATATCAACATCAAAAGTTCACGAATTTGGGACGGAGCAAATACACACGAATCCGTCATTGTGTATTTATTTACGCAATCAACATAATGGAAACGACACGAATTCCTTGTGATTCGACGCGCCGCCATGATGATTCGATATTGAAACGATGTCATGTTGCCCGGTATACAATTAGTGAAAATCAATGGAAAACTCGATTTGATTTTCACTTCACGTACATCGGGAATTAAATAAGTAATTTAAGAAAATCAAAGTTTAGCAAGCAAAACATGTACGCGCATCTTTTATCGGAAGCAAAAAGAATTGTGTTTGTTTAACCACGTTATCTGTTTCATTTTTAAAAGAATATACCGGAGTATACGTCGTAATACGGTTTTTTGTAATAATTATAATATCATAATAAATACCAATGGCCGGTGACAAAACGCATATATATTTCATTATCTTAAATTAAAGATAAACACTTTTGGAACCAAACAGATGTTCTACAACGGTTTCGGAGGTTGTATTGTTGTCGCAAATGAACAAAAGCGCAACCTTTCTGTCGGTTCACAGTTTATTATGGAAGTCCAAATGAAAGCCGTTCAGGCGATCACGCCTATATATACACGACGAAAACGGATATCCGGCAGTACACCAGATCTTCCGGTGTCCCGATTTTTTTCCCGATAGTCATTTTTTTCCCTCCGTCCGCGAATAACATCCCAAGACAAAACTCCATTAAAACTTTACGCCTTTGATGCAGCACCTCCGTCAAAAAGTTTTTATTTTTATATATACATTTTTTTCGGACGATTTTAACCTTCGACCTGACTCTACGCTGTATTAATGTTTTGTGTGTTTGACCACCGTGCACTGTGCCCACGGGCAATCCGGAGTGGGTTATTATGTGTCTTTTTTGTATTTTTTTACTCCGTAAAACGAGCGATGTCTTATTTCTGAAATCGAAGCCATTAAAAGGTTGTGCGGGAATAAAAAAATATTCCTCTCTATCGCTCATAATATCACTCTTGGTCGGTTACATTTTCCATGACACATAAATCGACGAGTGAAAGATAAAACAGTAAGAAATGACGTTTTTTCGCTTCCTGTGCGCGGTGTAATCTTCAAGTGCCATCCATCATCATAACGTGGATTTTGGATTTTTTTAAGCGTCTAGTGTCTACCTATTGATGATGGTGGATGATGATGATGTTGATAATAATAATAATAATAATATAGGTACAGGTGCCCACGTGGCGTATTACCAGTCGATTCGGTCTATTGTTTGTTATATTCGCGATGCATAAACGTACCTACATATATACTATAAATGTATAAATAAAATATATATATGATGTGCTTACGCGACTTTGTTGCGCCACCGACCGCGATGGCGGTGGGGTGGAGAGTAGTAACTCGATTTGGACGGTGTCGTCGTCGTCGTCCTCGGGTTGAAAGCCCGCAACCCGTGAGAATCCCATTAAAAGTTACTATTTAGATTTAATAATAATAATATACACTCGCAGCCGCCATATTATTATCACTGTATATAGTATAACTGGTGCGGTTTTTCACCGTCGCGGCATAATGTGTTGAGAAATGGATGTTGACTTTGTGTATCCGCCGACTTGCGAGAAAATTGAAAGAGAGGCCTGCTGCGACGAGATTTTATATACAATTACTACCTATATATGATATACGCCTCTGGTGTGGGGCTCCCGGTATATGCGTACGGTGTACACAGGGTCTCCCAAAATGTCATCTGTGCCGAAAACATGGTAGAAATTTCGCAGGTTAGAACCGAATTTATCTCCGTCACGTTTGTCTCATACGAAATTTAAAAACCTGGTGTATATCGAAAACGCTCATCTTATTTTAATCGTTTGGAATCCATACTGTAATACATCAATTTAAATTTTGATTTTCAAAATTTTTAAGTATACTTACTTGAAGCACGGATTTCTAAATATTAAGATTGTTAACTTAATATGCCATTTAAAAGGTGTGGGTGATACGCACTTCTTTTTCCAAATTAACAGTACCTTCTTTTCTTGTAAATTGTTAGCAGATTTTGTAATTGAATATTTCTAAAGGCTATCTAAATCTATGGATATTTTACAGTTTACATAATAGTTTTAACATTATAACATGATAATTAAAATAATAAAATATTTTTAAAGTACTAAGGATAATTAACAATTGGTAATTTTAAGATTACAATAATATTCTGAAATTTATATATTTACAATAGTGTAACTTTAAGTAACTGAAGTCGAAGAGTGATCTGGAAGAAACACATGTGTGGGGTGAAGATTTGGATGTTGAGAGGTGGCTTAGTGTAGGAGGTCGTGAGGACGACCTCGTTTTAATCGACGATGAGTTGGGTGAGTGAGAAGGTTATAGTGAATTGCACCTGATGAGTTTGGAAGAGAGTAGTGGACATTTTTTGCTAATGTATTAATATGAGTTTGGATATCTTGGATTTGAAATTCTTTGTGGAGATTTGCATTTCTGACAAACCATGGAGCATTTGCAATTATTCTGAGGACTTTGTTTTGGACAATTTGCATTTTTTTGATGTGCGAGGATGCACAATTACCTCATACCGGGCAAGCGTAGGTAAGAATTGGGCGTATAATTTGTTTATAAATTAGGAGAGAGCATTTTTTTTTATAGTTGAATTTTTGTTCAAGATGGGATAAAGCATTGAGATGCGCTGGTAAGCTTGCTGGACTTTGGATGAAATATGGGGCCGCCACGTTAGTCGTTTGTCAAGAGTTACACCGAGATATTTAACCGTCGGTTGCCAGGGTATATTTTCACTGTCAAATTTTAGTTGTGGGGGAGTAATATAGCGACGTAGACTAAAAATAACTCCTATGCTCTTCGAGGCGTTGATTTTGATCCTCCAGTTTTGACACCAGTGTGAGAGGGTAATTAAGTGATCTTGCAGATTTATGGATATTGTTTCGATGTTGCGTGATTCCGTGAAGATGGTTGTATCATCAGCGAAGAGAGCAATTTGTGTACGTGGTGATTGAGGGATGTCGGAAACGTAAAGGTTGAATAAAATAGGACCAAGTTTGGAACCTTGGGGTACACCAGCAGAGATAGACTTAAGGTTAGAGGCACTGTCGTTAATTCTGACTGAATATTGTCTATTTGAGAGGAATGAGCGAATTATATTAAAAAGATATGTTGGAGTATTAATGTTACGTAGTTTATAAAGGAGGCCTTCATGCCACACTTTGTCAAACGCCTTTGAAATGTCAATAAATATTGCGCCAGTGTAACAGTGCATTTCAAACGCAGAGTTGATGTGTTCCGTGATCCTTAGAAGTTGTTGAACGGTAGAGTGGTTGGATTTGAAACCAAACTGGAATTTTGGAATAGCGTCTGTGATATTCAAATAATCGAGGAGTCTGGTGTGTATGACTTTTTAAACTTGCAAAAGAAAAGGTTTAGATTCCATAATTGAAAGACCATAAAAAATAATAAGAAAAGAAATATCTAAATACACTAACGATGAAGATTTGATTTTTCCCAAATTTAAAATTAATAGCAAGAAATATTCATAACGCAAGAATGCATTGTTAGCCCAAACTACCAACATCCTGCAGAAAAGAAGTTCACGAATCATTAAGTTTACTAGACATAAAAACGAATAGAGGTGAGTTTTTTCTTAGCGACAATGATGCCCTAAATGAAATAATTATTTTTTCATGTAACACAAACATGGCATTTTTAAAAACAATTAGGTTTTGTATATATGGATGGTACTTTTAACTATTGTGATAAATATTACACGCAATTATACACAATTCATGGAATTAAAAATGGAATATATATTCCATTAACGTTTTGTTCATTACCAGATAAGGAAGGAAACATATTTCACATTATTGAAAAAAATAAAAATATCTGGAGTAATACCTAAAAAAATTATTTTAGACTTTGAAATACCGAAATTATTATTCTATTAAAATTATTAAATATTATAAAGAATGCATTACTTATATTTTTTTTTACAATTGTAAATTATTATTATATTACAATTATTGTTTTTAAAATTATTAAATTGATAATATTTATTAGGTAAATTATTAAATATTATAAAGAATTATATATTATGTAGAATAAAGAGTTAAAATGTATGAAAGTATTATAATATGGTATAACTGATATTAGATCAATGACTTATAATATACATAGTGTGGGAACTTACATAATATATACCTTATTCTATCGTGTAGGAACTAACATATGTATTTTGTTTACCTGCTGCTAGGTCTCGTGCAGGAACTTACATTCGACCTACTTATTTGCGCCCCATAACGATCTCGATACTCTGAAAGATTATAATATCATTATTACTATCGATATAATTTTCGGGTGACTTTAATTTGATATGCAAGGTGTTGCGTCTACATCGTGTGACAAATTATTTGAAGTTCGTTCGAAACAGTTTATAACTCTATAAGCGTATATACTATAATATATACCAACGCAATACTCGTGTCGAAATTAACTGTATTATTTATTCATTTATTATCTAATAATTGAATTTTTCATTGAGGCAGCAGTTGTATTGTAACATGTGATTTGTGTACAATTAAATTGTCAGTTTAAATAATATGATAATAATATATTATATACATATAATGATATAATCCATATTTCACAAAGAAATTAATATAGTTACAATTGAATAATGAAAGCACGTCGGACATATTATTTTCAGTATGTTTTTTTTTTTTTTTTTTTTTATCAATGACGATATTATTGACAAAAAACTCAGGGTTGTTTGATTCTCGACAGGAAAAATAAAGGACTTTTGCGGGAAAATGGGTTTGTTGAGCTGAAATTCCCCACCTATTACAATATACATCACACTGAACAGCAAAGTTGAAAGTTGATGTTTTATATTTTATCAGAGAATGTTTTTTTTATAGGTAAATCTATATACTATACTCACGGAACTTATGAATTTCGTGCAAAATTGTTTTATGGTTCATTGGGTTTATTTTACTATATTTCGAAAAGTATTTAATGCAATCAAATTTTTTTTTTTTTTTTTGGAATATTTTAGGATGAAATTCCAAAACTTTTGACTACAATCATTGTTTTACTTTTTAAAAAACAATTCAGTCACCTAATACTTATTGAGTTACATAAATCTTAAAAAAAATAAGAATTAATTTACCTATACAATGTGTGTACAAGTGTTTAACGAATCACTTCATAATTCTATGTTATTTTTATTTCGGATGGTTTTCAAGTAGTATTTTTTATTAAAAATATTAAATCATCACGCGTTAAGCGTCTGCAATAATTAAAAATGTAATAAGTTTAATAGCGTGCATTTAATTGTGTACATTGCACTTAGGGTTCCAATTATGTTAATGCGTTGATTTTTGTATTATTAATACTATATGATCAAATATTTTTACAGTCCATATTAAGTGCACCTGTGCTGTTAAAATATCGTGTAGAACGAAAAAGCATTATAATTTACAAATAATTAAAACATCACTTAAATAATAACGATATAATTTAGGCACGATACAATAATATTATGCATAATGTTATACTTATTGTTATCATACACATGAATGTGTGCTAGTACTTAACTCCGATCATGTAATTACGTGATATTATATCGATTAGGTAGATTTCTATAAGTATATTTTCAAACGTTCCTTAAAAAAAAAACTAAGACTTTCCGATGGGTACACAATGAAAAAAAAACAAATGAAATAATAAAATCCAGATATCACATTTTAAATAAATTTCACGTCGTACTTGTATCGATTCTCCGATAGGTCGTATTATATGTGCGCATATAATATAGGTAGAGGTATATAAGCGACATCGCCATATCGATATTACTTTTCACTTTTGTTTTACTTTTCTCTTCGTGAAATAATAACAATAAAATAATGTGCTTTACACGGAGTTTCGAAAAACGTAATATTACAATATTAGACTTTACGTGTATTATGCACGTGCGTGGAATTCGTCGTTTTCACTGCTGAGAAATATTATTGCGAACTGTTTGCAAGTAAATAGTAATACAATATGATTGTACGAGAACATAATTTCACGGTTTATAATAATATCTGGGCGATTATACAAGTCGAATGCGATTTCGGGTATAGGTATTATACGGTTACAATAATTGCCATTGAAGGTTCAATTATTTGAAGTGACTATCATTTTATGTGCGTCAAAGTTACAAACAAACAAACAACTACGTATATTTTTTTTTTTAAGTAGCTGGTAAGTAGGTATTATTTAGTAATGCTGAAATGAAAATATTTTGTTGGTAAACAAAAAACTCAACGACCTAACTCATTTAAGACTCACATTCACGTACGAGTAATAAGCATACAACAATTGAAAGTATGCTCAAATGCTATGGTATAAAGTTGTATTTTAATTTTTCTGCTCTTTACAGATCATAATATCATATCGAAAGCTTTTATAATTTTCGTTTTAAGTTTTCAACATTCTAACAAACCGTAAATGATTTATTTTCTTCGCTATTCGTTAGATGTTTATATGAGAGTTTTAATGCGGTCAGTAACGGATTAGTTATTATGAAACGATATGTTTCAAATTGTCTCAAGTTAGATATTAATTTATTTAAGTTACCTACGTGCAAATTATTACGTAATGGACATATAACTCATAATGGTCGTGCGTAATATGTGATTCAGTCACGTCACTTTGATATGCATAGGTATGTAAATGTAAAACTAAATTATATATTTACAACAAAACGATCATTTGACCGTCACTACTCGCTTGGTCCGGTCATATTATTATTATTATTACATAATACAGTTTCATTAAAACGTTATTAAAAAATTAATAATAATAAATAATATATATATATATATATAGAGATCCCGCATTTGGACCAACTACAGCTACAAGCATACTATTATAACCATATCTACGCGTGTTCGTGCTTTATTATGTGTTTCGACTGTTGCGGGTACCTATGACTACACAAATATCATTATTCACTATAATAAAATATTCTCAATTATGATTCTCGCATTTATCTGTTATTATAATTTATATTATATACTGCTGATGTACGTGTGCCTGACAATTACTATTATCATTATTATTATTTTATTGATAATAACTGCCTCGGCGACTAGAGCCGTTGGCTACAAGAAATTTAACATAATTATTACATAATAAAATAAATTGTTGCACTTATATGAAACACTTGACTATAGAGGTATAAAAATAATACATATAAAATTAATAGAAATACTTTATAGGTGAATCGTGAATACACTATATACATTTATGATACATATATATGGATAAATTTCTAAATTTTACTATAAAGTTCTGTATCCATGGGGAATTTGAGAAAATTAATAGTTCCGCGGTGTTTGGATTTTCAACTCTATGTTGAGATAAATTTTACTCTAATCGCTGTAATTCGTGCTTTTTGCATTCAGTTAGAATGTGTTTGATTGTATTGTTATTATTATTATTTCTACTTTTCTTATTATTGGTATTATTATTGGTATTATTATTATTATTATTAATAATAATAATAATAATAGTATCACACACTGTGTCTAACGCAATCGAAACGTTTGTGATTGACGAGTGCACGTACAATATACAAATATAAATTTATATATTATTATTATATAACATATATGGTATATTGGCAATAAATCGAAGCGTCGCGATACGACTTTGATCCGTTTCGTACATGCATAATAATAACATGATTTTCGATGTAACTGCACATATACACGCGAAACGGTTTCGTCATCCCGTCGCAGACAATGTGTATATCATATTATTATATCGATATTGTAATGCGATGTCACTGTAAAGTAATACGGAAGTTATGCAATGTCATAAATATCATAATATGTAAACGGGCCGATCGGAATTTCGTGTTATAGATAACCGGCTGAGATTTCTAGATGTATTCGTTTCTTGCGTGACACATGATCCCCAAAGTTTTTGGTACATGACATTCTGCAGATCTGCACCGGCCCGACAAATATTTATGAAAGCTGTTGGGTTGTTAAAAAAAAAACCCCCCATCTCTCTGATGAACAGTATTGGTCATCTGACAAAGTGGACCTTTAAGGATTGTGTAATGGCCAGGGGGGTGGAGAATATTTTTCTAATACAAGATATATTTCGATCTGAACAATGTTATTTTCAATCACAGTATCGTATATAGCGTACCATCATAAATAAATGTCAAACAATGGAATCTTCAATATACAAAACGATTCAATGAAAATGCTTATCCCAAATTCCTACTTAAATAACGCAAGTTTTCCGAAAAAAGGATTTATGGAATTTTTAAATATTTAAAAATATAGTATTTTCGATTTATTGAGATTTATCATAATATTCAAATAGTGATCTGTGTAGGTTCAAACTAATTCTGTTTATCAAATGATAATTTTGACCTTTTTTTATTGTAAATTATTTAGTAGATTAAACAGAAATTAAAACTGGAACGAGTAATTTCTTAGCTTTATGATGTATTAATAAGGATTATAATAAATGGGTTTTATAGGCACGTGTAAAATTCGATTGAATTATAATTTGAAAATATGGTAACTATTCATTACATTTAAATCTAAAAATTCTAAAAATGGGATTATAAATAAATTCTTGATGCTTGTTGAATAACAAAGTATATCCGAGTACAATATACATACACGAACGCGATACACCTACGTATGATTTAAATTAGATTTCCAATCGAAAAATCTCATGCAACGTTTCAAAGAATCTCTATTGGTCCCAAATTGTGTTACTTAGAAAAATATACAGTTGTAAGACAGCATTTTCATTTATAATTGATTCACTGCAATATCACACGAAATTTACGCGTTTTTGACGCGTTTCACACGCCATCGTTATATTTGACGACCACACAACCTTAAAATATAGTATATGAGTCCTCAGGTTTGACATCGGTGATAACTGGTGGATATACCGTGAATACATTAACCGCACGTTAGGTGGTCAAATATTCCACCAACCATACGGTAAAATGGATCGACGACGATTCAAAGGGGGTGTGGCGAGGGGCTCTTAAAAAACGTGAGCCTTAAAAGTGGGTCGTACGCTTTTCGATCGAAGCCGCATCATTATATAATCATCTAGTGCTGCGGATGCTGCTGCTGCAGTTAAAGTGCATTGAATGCGTCAGGCCGGCGGCGTGTATGCATTTGTATTATATTGTATTATGTATATAACGTATTGTACAATGTTGTACACGTATATTATTGTGTAGTAGGTACCTAAGGACACACCGTTGGCGCCTCCTCGATATACACCCACGCGGGTCGGAAACCTTTCGCGATAAACACACGAGGATGGCAAATTGAAAACTGCATAATATATAATAACAATAATAATATATTGTATATTATTATATATTTTATTATTGCACAAGACGTGATGTGACTTGAAACGATTACTGTCGGCTGGCACACATATATACATGTATAGACACGACATATACCTACCTATACCCTACCTATTAGACGCGAAATGTACAGAACACTTATACCAGCTGCTAAAGGTATATATATATATACATAATATAGCTACACAAATACTACAGCACGTTACCCATACGCGATTCTACTATGTATATTAAAATAATATTATGTATTATATTATTATAATGTTATATAATAATATGCATGGCTATAAATAAATGTATACAATTTGTGTGTGTGTGTGCTACTGAGGTACGCTATAGAGGCGTGGGAGGTATTTATTTATTTATTTTGTTATTCAGTAGATGTTTAAAACTACGACGAGCGTGTTATCACGCCGTAAAGTAATGCCCCGACCAGGTTGCAGCTCCGATGGTATAACGTGGTATACGTATAAAACATAATGGGTGGGTGCCTTACATATATTTTATTGCTATTATGATTTTTCGTTAAATATTAATCAAACGGCAATCAATAAACGAGGTTATAATAATAATAATATATATACATAACGATAATATGAATATCACTGTACGTGCTGTAGAACAACGCTCGGCTAGATCTCTGTTATTATAAGTCGACTATTTACTCCGCGACGGTATACCTACCTACCACAACATTATATTCTGTACGCATTATCGATATGCGTTTTTGATATTACGACGGTTCGATAAAGGCCTATAGTACCAAAGTTATTTTAACGCGAATAATACAATTTGTTATTATTATATTAGAATCGCAAGACGCATATATTTTTCAATGAATATCATATTAATTTATATACCAGCCATAATAATAATAATAAGTAAACGATTTTATGTTCGTGCACATGTATACGAGTTATATACTACATAAATCTTTTTCCACATTTATTTTAAAAATTAATTTATACTATTATTATTATTATTATTATTATTCAAACCTTATACGTAATAATATTTCGAATACATTTCGAGGAGGTAAAGTATTAATAATAACGCAGATCTCTCCAAATTAAAGGCGGTCGGAAACCACCCCCGATGTTCAGCTTATTATAATTATTTATAGGTCATGAATGGACTAAACAACATTTCGGGACCTTCGGTTATCTGGTCTTAATTTTAAAAATAACACTCGAAACTCTATATTTTAGGTCGTCGGAGAAATTGAATTTTAAAATGTACTTTCGAACGTGCCAATATTAAAATTAATTTTTACAATAAGGTTTAACGTTCGGCAAGGAAATTACATGGGTGTGGTAAATATTGCCATGCTAAACAACGTGTCTATTTACTGATCTTCGTCTACGTGGTTTTGTATGCACAAGGCGTGTGACATTATAATTTATTAAAAATAAATATAGTATAGCTACTATGCGTTGTATACAGTATACATCACCGCCGACCGACACATACACACACACAAGTAGGCACGCAAAATCTTCGTTATTTCTTTATTGTATATTTTTGTATTGATTGTGTGATTGTGAATTATTTTATAACATGCAGATTATGAGAGCAGTTCGCTAAGTTCGCTGTCACTGTCGACGCGTAATATAATATTATTTTACTACGTTCACGGGCGCAAAGCGCCAATAGCTATTTTTTTTTTTATATATTTTCTTCGGATCAATCGCCGTTTATCGTTAGTAATTGTTTTTCTTCTAAACATATATATATATATGTATATTTATAAATATTTTCTAGTGTGCTAATCGACACTTAGAAAATCGTTGTAAAAATCATATTATTATATTTTATGCCGTGTGTACTAATCACACAATGTATTATTAAACGTAAAGGGTTCTAATCGTCCATTTTTTACTAGTATTTTGTAAAACATTTTAATCATTGCCTATTTTGTAACGTATTATGAACTATTATCAATATATTATCTTGTAAGTGTGTAGTTTATTGCGGACTTTGTTATCATAGCATATGTATGTGTCCAGGTAGCAGCTGGCCAGCCGTGCACTTGTGAGTTTAAACACAATATTCATTATTATATGTATACAGCTGCAACAGCTGCTTTATATTATCTATATCATATTATTATTAATTATTATACTAATCTGTTGGGCCAGGAGGGCCATTTAGCTATTATTTATAGTGCTCAAATTGTGTGTTACTGTGATTTTTTATATATTTATATTGTGTATTATTCAATTCGTATACAACACAGCAACTTAATTACCAAATTTCTTGTTACTATTTTTAAGTTACATATATCTGTAATTAGTTTTAAACATATACACACACACACTACTTTCACACTAGTACTCACAGGTTTTGCTCGGCGAACCTGTCCAATTCCTGCTGAGTATTAAAACACATATATACACATTACACATCTAACACACTGGTCGATCGGTGGGTAGCGGTGTATCGCAAGCGAAGTATTTTGGTCACCGGTCATCACGAGCTATTATTGTACGTAGCCGGTCCGCACAAAGCGATCGAGGTAAAAAATTAATTTAAATCAATTGGAAATTACGATGAGATACGTACGTTATGATGTTTAAAATAAAAATAATATGGTGTATAATATAAAACGTAGTTTACTGTTTTCTTCTTTTTCGTTCAACTAAGTTGATTATACGCGCTGCATTCCATGTACGTACATTTAGTTTTCATGAAAAATAAAAATTGAAAAATGTTTTTACTCACCATAATATTATAGTTAATGTTACTAACAATGACATGCATCATAATGATTGATAAAACAGTGTGATTTTTAAATTACTATTGTACAATTTTCTGGTAATCGGTGTATAAAGTAATTATACCTACCCGACAATTGAAAGTGTATAAATGTCAGTAATAATATTAACTGTTCTACGCTAGATCCCGAAGTTCGAATTTATTAACAAAAATGTTTGAAATTCTTTAAACAATTTGTATTTGTTTTTTTGGTATGCAAATGCTAGAACTCTGCGATCAAATTATCCATGATAGGGCGCGCACGATAGTGTCGTATTTAGGTACTGTAAGACTGCTGTAAGAGCGTATATTTGACCTTTTTTTCATTAAAAACTTATTGAAAATTTATGAGTTTTATCGAGTATATAAATATAAACACTGACGTTCTTTAGAAAACATTGTGTTGTACGTGCGCGCGCAGTGTTCGATGGGCTCATGTTAGTAATAATATATCTCATTAAATAAAATAATATTCAGTGTTTCGTGCCACTTGTTTCAATCTTTCTCAATATACGAATGCATCGGAACAAACGAATCTTTTAGGGTCTATAGGTACCTATACAATAATGACACACATAACGAATTTCCGTACAGTTTTTGAATTTACTTAATATTTAAAAAAAAAAACTAATGTTCGTTCTTCCGCATCTCTGCTTGGTTTGGCGCGGCCAAAACTTGAAGAGTTATTTGGTTCGGTAAAAATGAAAAAAAAATGTTTACTTTTGTTTCCTTCACACCTAGTTCTTTTAGATTTTACTTTTATAACGAAGCACATATTTGCCCCGAGGCAACGATGAGATGTTATCGTTGACTCTCAAAAATGTTTTCATTTTTTATTACTTATTCATTAATATCTATGAATCTTTATTTGTCTAACCTTAGCAATGTTAATTATAATTTGTTGATATAAATACGGAAACGGGGAACCTTCAATCCCATCTAAATGACTTACAAAATTGGTTAGGTTAGGTTTAATCTATGGAGATTAAAAATAAATGAAAACAAATCATCACATATCACATTTACGCTTCGACCAAATAATAGCCCCTCGGTTACTCTCAATAACGAAACTATCCCTAGAGAAAGTTCAGTAAAATATCTAGGTATTCATCTAGACCAAAGATTAATATGGGCCACTCATATCAAAACCAAAAGAATATCAATGAAACTAAAACTATATAAACTTCGCCAGCTTCTCCGTTCTAAAATATTACTTAGTAACAAAACTCTTGTACGAGTACAAACAATTAATTCGTCCTGCATTGACATACGGAATAGAAATCTGGGGCTCAACCAAAAACTCAAACCCAAATCTTCTCCAATCCTTTCAGTCGATTAGTCTCTGTCTTCTGACAAATGCACCTTGGTATGTTAGTAATTATACAATCCATAAAGACCTGAACATTCCAACTCTTCACACCATCGCTTCAACACACTATAAAAAATTTCATAACCCTCCCCGTCGACTAAAACGAAATTGGCCTCGTGATTTACTTCACCAAATAAAAAAATAAAAAACAGTTTGAAGTAGTGTCAATGGACGCACCCTTCACTCAAGCCTTCAAACCTTGTAAAAAAAATCTCGAATTTACTTATTATTTTATTATATTATAGATTGTAAATAAATTTATTTATATAAAAAAAATGAAAATGAAAAAATTTTAATTTGCGATAGTCTTTGCAAATAGGTAAAAGTTATAGTTTTATATATTTTGTCATTGTAGTTGACGTGTTAATTAATTTTGTTTTGAATGGTTATTTTGTTTGTGTATGGTTTTTTGATATCTAATTTATAAATGCAATTTTTTTGTATACATTACTTTGATCACATAAAATTACATTTTTTTTTATATATATATATATATTAATATTAGGTTAGGTACTCTTTGTTTTATAGAATCGTTCGTTGAAGTATGTTTACCAAATATAAATATGATCAGAAATAATTTGTTGTTTTGCATAAACTGAGAGGAGTTGATATGAACTCATATCAGTGCAGATATTGGATTTCTCTGTTGTATATGGGTAGAAACGTATTATTTTCGGAAATATACATTTCAGAATATAATGAAATAATAATTATAATTAAGTTATTATATACAAATATTCAAAGTAAATTATGTTCTCAAACCTCACCTCAGACGAAAGAAAAACCAAAATTTTTTTTTCGAAACGCCGCTCGACCAATACTTGGGCACCTACCTTTCACCGCACTACCCTTTCCTGGTAACATCACCGATGGTGATTTATGATCGAATCGATTTTGCTATTGTTCGTGGGCAGCCAGAGTATGATATGGGAGAGACTGGACAATACGCATATACCTTTACCTATATACATGTCCCTACGTGTACTCGAGACTTGTTTATCCTCACGCAGGTGCGCCGTCAAAATAACGGTGAAATTCGACCGCGACAATAGAAATTGTGTTTATGCACGTGCAGATAAATGTGGGCATGACACAGTGAATGCATGGAATTTCCAAAAAAATTTCAATCACACCGACCTTTTCTAGACGGAACATGTAAGAAGCTAATAAAATGTTCTATATCATCATATTATAGCCGTAGGGCATAAATTGAAGGATGCATTTTGAATCTTTTATTTCTTATATACTCATCATAACAAGATATTAGGTACCTATTAGGTGTTTAGTTTATTGTCATGTAATAGGTACTACGCAGTATCCATAATTTATTAAATCAATTAAATTTAATATTTTATTATCGCCGAATTCCGTATATTTCACCATACTGTCAATTTTGGATTTACTATTTTAGAGTTTGCACTAATATGCATATCTTATTACAATGACAATTATGTTTTCTAAAAATGAAATTAATTTATGAGGCTATCGAGAACAAAATAACTTAAGATTTGACTGTTGTGCGTTTAGACATTCAAACGCAAAAAGTAAAAACCAAAAATATTTACATTTATGAGATATATTCTGTTTTTTTTTTTTTAAATTTTAAATCTACCATATATTAATCAATGATAATCATTGATTTATAATTAAACCTTATTGTATCACAAAAAATTAATGAAGGAAAAATTAAAAATATATAAATAAACGAAATTTTAATTTGCGTTAAAATGTTATACTAGTTCTTCGTCAACAAAAAACAATTTACAGCAGCCCGCAATAACGTCACGAAATTAAATCGTAGTTTAACTGTATATCATGTTTTCAAATTGACCAATAAAAAGTCACATCCTTGTAATGCATTAAATCTTCATACAAATTGGCATATTTTCTAGGGCAAAAAATGTCAAATATTATGAATTATAATGCCATTTTTCATATTAAGTGCACAGAGAATCCCCGTTCTTCAATTGTTATGCTTCTTTTTTTCTGTTCTTACGATGTTTTTAATATCATTATATGCCATTTTTACAACGGCGATAAATTAAAGTGTGAACAACACATGTGGGTTTAACCAAACATAAAATAGCGTAGGATTTGGCTTAGTCCTGGAAATTGTACACACAAAGTGGCATCTAATCGGCCTCGGCCGCGGAGTGTGGAGTGTGTGTGCGTGTTTATTGCCATCAACTGTATAATATTTTGTATTAAACACAATACCTTCTTTCGTTTGGTATCCTTTAAATTCTACAAATTATCACACATTTCTGAGTTTTAGCTACTTTATGTTATATTATTATAATCCACTCGCATAATAATATTATACAATATATATTATTGCCAATAACATAATAATTCTTTTGCGTGCCCGTAAAACTTTACTTGTGTAGGTACTATATAGTAATAATAATTATTATTATAAGACAAATAATAACAAACAACGCGCATAGTATAATATTATATGGAAAACATTTGATTACTTTTTAGTTTTTAAAACAAAATTTTCTGTCAAACGGCAAATGTCAGTATATTAAACCAGTTTTTGTCATCAGCGAAGCTCGCAGGGAATCGTATTGATTTGACAATAACAATATGATATTATTTTCATAGAAGGTTTATTGTAGATGCTGCACTGTCAATAAGCTTCAAAAGTTTTGAGAGGAAATCGAGCTTATGAGTTGATACTATAAGGAGGTTTCGATATTTTCCTGGTGGTTTTTCTATTAAGTATGAGTCAAAAATATAGACGACTATTGTCGAAATTTTTCTGAAAGACATCAGCGAGCATTGCGATTATCGAGCTTTATTGTTCAGAATCGATTTTCGAATACGACGAAAAGTAATATTACAAGTACTACACACCACTAAACTGTAGTGAAGGGGGAAATGTGAGATGAGTTTCAACTCTTAGTCTCCGTATCATTTTAGTTTTTTATTTTAAATTATGAAACGAATAAGAATTTTTTTTATTCTTTTCAATGGCACTTTAAACTTGTAATAAAATAATATTATTACACTCCAACGTCTTAAATTAAATTAATCTTATCATTAATTGCATTGTATAGCAGTGATTATAAATATATAAAATTACAAAACTTTATTATTAAAATATTTATGCATACAGCTTCAAAAAATATTTTATAATATAAACAGAAGGTAGATTATAATTTATGATAGGTATAACTTAAAATGTTTATAATATTAATTATAGTATGTACCTATTATAAAGGTTTTTAATCTAAAAAATACTGTAATCTTTAGTTTTAAACTATTTAAGCATAATTTTATTTGTTTATTTAGTTTGATAAATTAAAAAAAAAAAGTAATTCAGAATAATATCTTTAATTGTGGTGTTAATTCTGGAACAACAACTCTAGAATCACAGGTACTAAAATAGGTATTATAAGGTCTAGAAGCGAAATTACCACGACTTAGATAATTATTAATTAGTAACTACATATTCGTCACCAATTTAAAAATGGTAATATAATTGTAAATTATCATTAGAATGTAGCAGATTATAAAAAAATATTATTTTTGTATAAAAAATTACATTTTTAAATGAATAAGAGGCGCCAGAAATGTTGGTATGGACAGCTGTCCACCTTGCTCATACGCTAGAAATGCCACTGGCTTAATAGCAACCTCGTTGTATTATTAAAATCTTTATGCTACATTGGCAGTTTAATATTTTGAAAGGTGCTAATAACAATAATAATAATAATAAAAACCTTATTCGTTAATGATGATATGAACAGACAAAATATTAATTTTTACTTTTATGAGAAAAAGGAACACGGTTCAAAACATTTCAAATATTAAAGCTTTAAAAACGTCAATTATTGAGTTTTTTCGGAAAATAATGTGATTCAGTGTGTAATATATATTATATATATACAGGGTGTCCCGTGAGGATTTACCCATTGCGATATCTCTCGAAATAATGTTGATATCGAAATTCTGGTTTTTTAATAAGACTCACAGCGATAAGAACTAGGTACAGTTATTTGATATTTTAATTTACTTTAATGTTTTGGTAAAAAAGTTAAAAAATTTATTTTTTTATATAATTATTTTAAAAAAAAACTAAAGATAGCCATTTTGTAAAGTTTATTTTCTGAAAATATTGACGTTTCGAAATTTTATCTTCAATAATTTCCTGATTTTTAATATTTTTTTTAGTTTCGAGAAAAATTGAGAATTATTTAATACCGTAATGTTATCAAACATGTGACCCGCCGCGCCACGCGCATTCCCAGCCAAATACTTCCCGTGTTCCTAATAGTTATAAATTTATAATCATATTTTATTTCTTCAAAACTAGAAAAAATATTAAAAATCAGGAAGTTAATGAAAATAAAATTTTGAAACGATAATATTTTTAGAAAAATAAACTCTACAAAATGGCTACTTTAATTTTTTTGGAAATAATTAAATAAAAAATTATATTTTTTAATTTTTTTTACAAAAACATTAAAATAAATTAAAAAATGAAATTATTGTAGTTTTTAACCCTCTAAATCTTATTATAAAACCAGAATTTTGATATCTCTATTATTTCGTAAGATATCGCAATGGGTAAATCCTCGCGGGACACTCTGTATATATGTAATAATTGTGACAGCGATAAAAAATATTGAATTTTTCAACTTATATTTATGTAAGTTAAAAGTCAAGACTGTAAAATTTCATCTGATTTTAAAACGCGTATGGTGCCTATATTCCTCATTCGAAACGACATATTGGTATAAGTAAATAAACGACGTCACACATAGTCTGTAATCCGATTTTCTATATTTTCGGCTTGGTGATGAAAAATGATTCTAATAAAAATACATTATATTTTTTTTTTTACTGCAAAATAATTATATTATATACCTATGCCCTATATATGTTGTTATTATATGTTTTGAAATTAAATTTAAATAAATAATAATAATGACAGTAAATAATGTGGCTAGTAACTGTAATGCAACAAAAACAAATATTTCCGATTCAGATAAAAAAAAAGATGCACTTATATACTTATATTGTGCTATGATTTTTTTCACACATACATTACAATTATATATGGAATACCGATTAAAAATATCATTAAATTACAGCATAACATTTTAGGGCATAGCACTATTATATTATAGGAATGAATAAAAGCAAAATATCAGAAGTAGTTAGAATATTTTTAATAATTTTTGGTATGAATTATGTTATGTATATGTAGAAATAAGAGCCCATAATTTACATAAATAATTATATTGTCATTACTTATTACATTAAGGATACATAAATTATAATCAAAATGGATTTTAAGAATATGATAATATATTTTAGTGAAATAAAATATGGAAAAAGTGTATGCAAAAAAATAGCAATATTACCAAAATAAAAGTCAATAATTATTCCATAATCTTGCAAAGGAATCGTGTTAATAAGTTCAACGTGAATAAACGTTTTTTGAAAAATTAAAACGACACGTATAGTTTTAGATTCGTTTACTGTAACTTAGAACGGATATGGATTAATAACATTTAGATGATTTAAAAAAAAAATTGTATTACAAACTCTGTTTTTTTTTTTGTCAATGGTATATGAATAAAAACTTTTAGGTCTTTCGTGATGTCGACGAGGATTTATTTATATTGTAATCGATTTAATTTATTTATGAATGCCCATGCACGTTTCACACCCACTTTGGTCCGAGAAATCCAATTTAAATTTACTGTCTGTCTGCAGGTTCGTAAACACATTAGGTGGCTACAAAACTTGACGTGAGATCTTGAATATTAATACTATAAAATACTCAACGTTTCTGCAGAGAACCTTATTGATTTCGTGTCAGCTCTCAATATTTATTTTTAAATGTTGTTTAATGTTTAAATGTCGACTAATGGTAAGACGAGACGGTAATAAGTGCAGCAGTGGTAAAACGTCGATAGCATCATCACGCTACAATAATACAATAAATGTTATATTATTGTTTATTAATCCACGAAAATCATCAACAGTTTGTACTTCGATTCTAACGTCAGGCGATGGTGACTTAAAAGTTTTTTAACATAAAAATATCCTGTCCATTAAGTTATAATAATCATTAGATTAGCCACTCTTAAGATACCTAGTCCATAAAACGGTTCTGTGGTATGACGTGCTACGCGTAGTTCATAAGTGATGCTTTATGAAATGAGGTTATTAAACTCGACAATAATAATTATTGTACAAAGTTATTTTATACTGTCGTAATAATAACGCAGCAGCGGCAATAGAGTTTAATATTATACACTCAGAGTTTGTAAAAATGTGTACCATTTTAGGGTCGTATAGCTATTATTATTATAATTATTATAATATTTAACACTATAGCCGTCGACGGAGGAGGCTTAACGACGATACGCATAATATATTATTTTTATAATTATGCATAGGTCACCGTCATCAGACGTATTATGCTCTAATATATTTCGTGACCGCCGCGGTAAGTGCAGTTTAACACTCGGATTATCATCGTGAAAATATTATCATGATTTTTATTCTAATGCACGCGCTTATAGTATTCTATTTACCATTTAATAGAAATATATTATAATATGCCCTTACAACATATTATAACATATGGCTCATACACGACATACCACGATAATAATTATATTATATTATTTTCTCGCGTTGTTTGTATAAGTATGATGATGATGATAATGATATTATTTATATACTATTATGTGTCTAATAATACGCGCCGGCAGTATAGGCAAATGTAGAAGCTTATATTATTATAGCATGATGTGTTTGGCTGCGATATTATTAATATTGGTCGGCGACGACCGCACCATATTAACAGTCGATTATCCCAAAACCCGATGAATTCCCTTTCACGCACACCCACGCACTAATATAATATTATTATGTATTTATACACAAATGTAATGCGAGAATAGCGTTTCGTTGGGTTAGGTCATAATATTATAATATTACTGTGACAAAATACACAAAATGTCCATTATTAACCCCTTGGACCACGGACGATGCATTGCATGGTATTATATAATATTATAATGCGCATATAATAATATAAGGTACCGATTTTATTGTTTTATATTTCATTGAAATGGCCACGCAGAAATACCGAAACAACCAGACTGTTGCCAGCGGAGGACAGCTATAGATATCTGTAAATATTCACGCCGTATCGTTACTATTATTGGTACCTACCGTTATAATATTATTATTATTATGTTATATGCGTCCGAACGAACATATAGTAGGTGTGGGTAGATGTTTGATGTGTTCACTAACAGATAATCCCGAGCACAGAAATATTAACCCTGTTTTATACTCATCCGTTAGGTATAAAGATCATAATTTTTGTTTTCGTATGGCGCTATGTCCGGGAGTAGGCACGAAAGCCTAGTTCGGACGCCTATTTGGCAGAATTTCTATTGTGGCACCCGTAGGTTTCTGCCATGCCCCAAGATCATATTAATATTACCTAAAGACATTGTTCGAAAATCAGTAATTTGCTGGAACACGACTCCTGTCGCACAATTATATACAGTTTTATGTAATAAAATTCCGAGACGCAATTATGTGATTTTTAAATAATCAATTTCTCGTGTTGGCTCAATATATTGTAAGAAAATGCATGTCATGCAAATCACGTACACCATCTTACTAACGGCGACTCGGGTGATAAACGTTCAAAAAATATATTAATGAAATCGCTTTTTAATGTTCCGTGCACATGAGACATTTAAATCGCTCAAGCAGCCTTCAAAATATTTTATCTAAATCATTCAGTTGTTAAGTAAGTTCGTATAGTTAAAAATATACAAAATCCCGCGATTCAAGAGAACTGTTATAGTTTATAATTATAAAAACTTTTAACGTTTACGATCGTTCGCAAATATTTGTAACTAATTAATTACACTGTCAAGGTTTTAGAATGGTTTTAGGTGGCACTTAAAAGACATTGGAAAAGTTAGAATAATTTATTAGTTATCATAGCTAAAATTTAATATTACTATAAATACCACGACGTAAGTTCTTCAGAGTAAGAAGTCTTCGAGCGCTGACGTACCTGATAATTTCTCACAGTTCTTTACGTAAAGTTTCAGTTAAAGTGCAATGCAATACCTCTATAGTCTCTACTCTACTCTCTATGCTATATGAACCATAATATATTAATATGGCAAAGAGGGAAATGCGATAAGTCACTGAAACTTGTCGACAAGTTTATAATTGCTTTTAAAATTAAATTTAATGAAGTTTGAATTTCGATAACTTTTGAAATATTTTTTATTTTTTAAAATTAATTTACGGGGTTATAATACGACGGAAATAATTCTATCGAAAAATAGCAGCTAGAAAAGAACATTGCCCTTAAGATTTAAAAATAAAACACAATTATTACTTTAGTTTAGTTTTTCATGACTATAATTAAATATCATAATTCATAGTTATTCAAAAAAGTGCATTGTTTATTCTGAATAAGATTTGACATTTTTATAAAATCTTAAATGAAAAATGTATCGAATTCAATTTTTATATAACATCAAATAATACGTCATGATGATTATTTATCATCTTAAGTATATTTCGTGTGTTTTTAAGTGTTAAATTCTACCTCTGATACAATTGAATACTTGCAAAAAAACAAATCAAGTTAAGTGCCACTAATTATTGTTGGCGCACATTAAACAACTCATTCATGTCTGAGTACCACATACTTAGTTACTCAACACAAAATAATCTTAATGTGAATTTATTTGTAAAAATCGTTTATAAAAAAAAAAAAAAGAAAATTAAATTAATTTTCGTGTAAACAATAAGAGTGGTTTAAAAAAAAAATATTTATCCATAACCCATTAGTCGTTGTTGAAATACGAGTTGTTTGTCTATCAATGTACACCTATGCTACATCAATAAGTATTCGAAGGATAATGAGCTTTGCAATAAATTGTATTATCTTGTTCTAGTTTTTTTTTTATGACGTAGAAATATAAACTAAAATTCGTGATTCCGAGGAATGACAAGTTTTCGGGCTCAAAACGAAAACCGATTGTTTTGTAATAAATACAATTGTGCAGTTGTTTAAAAGTCGTATAACTATTATGAGCGTGTGATAATAGCTAATTAAAATATTATTCAAAATACATAATAATCAACATTATTACTATTATTATAAGGATCATGTCTATAAATGTTTTCATGGTGGGGGGGGGAGAAGAAAGGAGATTGAACTTGATTACTCAAATCAAGGTGTGGATGTGGACTGAACCTAACCTTATTATTATATTTATAAATTCAGCATATATTATAGGTAGGCATGTTTGGTCGCCTGAAAAAGAGTACGTAGCTCATGTAACAAATTAACAAAAACTGTTTTCAGCATATAACGACATTATGTGTCCTGTTATTAATTCAGAAAAAGGCATAACAGCAGCAGGTATTCAAGACCGTAACAAGAAAAAAATTTTGGGAGGGGGTCCTAATTTTTTTAAATGTAGATATTAAACACTTTTACTAAACCGGACCCCCTCCCCCCCCCATAGTTATGGCCTTGCAGCTATTATATTCCTTGGCGTAATAAAATTATAAATAAAACTCGAACGGGATCAGTAATTTGGGCATTTATTTGTTGCCATGATAACGTTTTTAATTATTTATGCACATGAAAAATGTATTATCAGAGAAATATTAGAACAACGAAAATGGTAATCCTAAAGAGACGGTTATCGTGCTTGTCGTTGGTACACAAACATCTAATAATATTATTGTTCGAATATTTTTCATGGGCATACTTGACACTATCATTTATTTTCTATAGAGTCTTTGTATATATATATATATATTAATTTTGGTATTTCGTTGTTATCGTGTAAAAAAGAGTGTAAAATCTATGTGGTAAATTTTTGGGCTGCTTTAAGACTACCTACAGAATAAAACATATCAACAACGAAAAAACCCGCGTGTTTTAATGTCAATATTATTGTCATCAGCTACGTGCGGAATATAAAATTAACTAGACGTTAGGACGAACTCACAAGTCGAATCTCACTTACATTCTGTTTCAAAAGTGAACGATATTAATTTTTTCTCGCCTTGAATGCTGCAATTGGCGCATTGAGAACCATGTTATGATCACACCAAACCCGGGAAGTTGGCGATGGGAGATGCGTAGCATTGACCCGACGACCGACTGATTTATCTCTCTCTCTCGACTGAGTATAATATCATAATGCTGTCGAACTCTTTTCCAAACAGGTGATGGACTCACGGTGAAAGCGGTGGTACCTCGGTACAAGGTCCGTGGCGAGACGGCCGTGCTCCGATGCGACTTCGAGCTGGAAGGAGCCCTGCTGTACGCCGTCAAGTGGTACCGCGAAAACGAAGAGTTCTACCGGTACGTGCCCAAGTCAGACCCTCAGAAGACGTCGTACGTGGTGGACGGGATTAAAGTCGACGTAAGTATGTTCTGTAACTATTTCTCCACTCCTCCTCATCTTCACCATCGCAACCACCACCACCACCACAGCCCCCAACAAACTCATCCCTTTCGACGCAGTCGTGCGATCATTAAACCGATGTTTTTATAACATATTTATCGTGTTTGTTTGTGCAGCACATGCATTCCAACAGTCGACAGTTAACGTTGAGAGACATAACGTTGAAAACCACAGCTAATTACCGGTGCGAAGTTTCTGCAGAAGCACCGTCGTTTGCTTCCGCACAAGATGGTGGCCGAATGGAAGTTATATGTAAGTATATAGTGATTTATGAAATTTAATCTAATCGAGTGACATCATCCGCAGTAACGTCATTACCGCAGTCACTATATTATTATATTATATATGGTTTAATAAACGAATTTAAATGAATGATCTAATAACGAAGTAAACATCGAACAAAAGGCAACGACGTTTTTATGATTGGTGGCTGGAAACAAATTTGCAGATGAGTTAAAAAAAGTTTATCCACCATTTTATGGAATTAAATAATATGATATTATTTTTGATTGTGAGCGGACCTATCCATAGTAAATATCAATGATATGAAACTACAAAATTAAATTTAAATTAATTCTTGCAATACATTTTTATCAATTTTCTTCTGCGAGTAGTCAGGCATGATTAAGGGACATAGTGGACAAGTTGTAGAAAGTAGGACTTTTTTTTATAATAAAAACGTCTTGTTTTGTTCAAGTCTATTCTATTAGTATTCTCCCTCTTCATTTTGTATTATATATAAATATAAATATATATATTTCCTATCATAGTGTAATCACGAAACTATAATCATAGCTTAACCATACTATTATCATAACTTAATAGGCTTTTGACATCTTCCGACTTTGCCATCACTACCTGCCCGTGACAATATTTGTGATTAATAATATATTTTATGTAAATATTTAATTCGTCATTTTTATCGATTTAAATTACGATGGTTTTTTAGACTTTCACAGGCATCTCCAAACTTCCTAAAAAGAAGATTTTGGTTCATATATTGTAGCTGTATACAAAAAAATATTCATTGAAACTAGAAGAATTTAACAAAGTAAAATATAAAATAGTAGCATAGAATTTAAAACTTAAACTCTTGCAGAAACATCAATCTATTGAAAGAAGACAAATTATATACTCTTACGATTGCATAATAAAAATATGAATATAATAAATATTGCTTATTACATAATTCATTGAGCAATGGACAGGTACATATTATTTTTAATTTCTACATGGAACAAAATATTTTTGAATTTAAATAAAATAAAAATATAATTCTTAGATTAAAATATATTAATTTAATTGTTCATTTTAATTAATAATTGAATATAAAAATTTATTAAAAACATTTTCCCTCCCATAAATTACCGTGAAATTCTCGTTGAATAAAAATAAATTGATCTAGATACTTTCTAAAATAATGAGAAAAAATATATAAGTTTTTTGATATTCTGTTGATGAATATTCTCCTCTTCATGTGATTCATATTTTTATATACACTTATCTTGTTATTCTTATTACTTATTGTTTTTATTTTGTAAACAGATAGAAAATATTTAAGTTATGATAAAATATATATATACATAAAAAAACTATTTTAAATTGTGGAAAGCTCAAAGGATACATTTTATAAACGATCGTATACAATTTTAAGCAATGAAGTTAAATACATAAAATTAAATAACACATTAAACAGTATAACTATATAAATATGAGGACTAGATACATATCGTGTGTCCCTAGTCCCTCATCAGGACATATAATTTGGCATAAATTTGAATTTTGTACAAATTCTGAAAACCTTCATACAAATAACAGACTTAATGTATATCAAAAATTTGATGAATACCGTTGCTTGAAAAACATTGAAAAATTTTTTTTTCTGTACAAATGATTACAAATATTGCGAAACGTTTTTATGATTAATTTCAAATGAATCAAATTTCTTATTACTTATGTGACTAATGCGTCAATGTGGCAAATGTATTTGGAAAAATAATACAAATTCAAAAAATAAGTCATATCCACTAGAACAAATACCAAAATAATTTTCTTTTTACGATAGCATTATTTATTATAGTTACAGTATCTAATAAACATTAATCATGCAAACCTAAAGTACATCCTAATGCGGGTTCAAAATAAAATACAATATAAAATAGGTATATCAATTAAATATACAACACCGTCTCTAAAATGATCAATAACATGAATTAAGGAATTAAAATCACGTTATAATGTTTAGTTGAAGGGAAATATTTTTTTTTTACGTAGCTTAAAAGGAAAAATATACCTTTATAGTGTCATACACAGAATCGATAAAATTGAAATTTTAAAATATAAAAACAAGGATTTGTTTTTACGCGTGCACGCTGGTATAAGTAAAAGCTATTGAACTTTAGCTGTCACATTATAGCACATCGCGTATGTATCATCACAAAGTATAAGAGAAAAACGTCGTATTCTATTATTCGTTGGGTGCATGTGTGCACGCACGCGATCGTGTGTGTGTATGAACTATTGATGAGAATACACGATGGTCTAGCGATGTTTATCTTTATTTTTCTGGTCTTTTTATTCAAAATGCGAAAGTACCTCTCTCGGACGAAACCCCTTGACGTTAGTGACACCGCTGAGATTTCAATATCACAACAGAGTTAGTATACGAATTTGGGTCATCCTTTTTTGTTTGTTGTCCGTTCATTTTTTTTTCACCATATTTTCCCTTACCTAGGAAAAATATTTTCAACCCTCAATCAAGTTTAACCCTATAATAATGCATGTAGGGGTAAAGTCAATAAAATGCGAATTCTATTACTATGAATAATTATTTATGTGACGTTTAAATTCAAAACAATACTTGATTAACTGTGAATATTTAAAACTGAATGGTAATCACATTTAACTGACACAATTTCATAATAATATAGTCCGCTCTAAGTGCATATACATATTACATATTATGAAAGAGTTTCGTTCTTTGTACCTATATGGCTATATATATTCACAACACAGTTATACATAATATAATATACGTGACTATAACACTTTACAATATTTGTTTAACTTTGACTTCAAAAGATACTTCATAAACTACCTATAATACTTACATCATTAAATATATATTTTAATAACACAACAAGAATTGTATATAGTAAAATTATAAATACAATAATTATAAAATACATTGAAATATTTAAAAAGAAATGGAGATTATATGCATATGCATATGCAATCAATAAATACATTTTAAAAATGATAGGCATGTGTAGATTTTCATGTATTTCAAAACAGTTTTCGAAAAATTACTCAAAACATAATATACCCGTACGTCAAATACAGCAATCACATAAAGAATATTTGGTGTACCACAGTTTCAAATATAAACTCGTGGATTTTGTTTTATATTCATCCAACATCTATTTAAAATACTTTTCAAACGTTCTGTGACTTTTCTCGATTGTACATTTTGAGTTTATCAAAAGACAAAAGTTCTGACATATTCTGCAGTTATCGTTATTGATCATTTTCCATAACCACTGAACCGAAGACGATTGGTTACCTGCTATAATTGGCAATTTTATATGACTATATTATTGTATTATATCGGTACCTAGTAAAGGTTTATTATTTTGTATTCTGCAGATATTTGTTCTTAATATACTAGTTTCTTAATCAGAACTTACATAAATAACGTGGACGGTATCTGACATAATAGGTACTTGCATTATTCGGATAGTAATATAGATACTTGAAAACCATATTCATTTTTTTTTATTTTTTTTTTTATTAGCTTTTAGTTTTACTATTATAGCTCAACAATTATATAAAAATTCATATTTATAATTAGCTTTTATGTCTATTGGAAATTATACTCTATTGACAATTTGTAGAAACGATTTTTGGAGTTTTTCAGCATCTTTCCATTATGTAAATTATAAAAACTACTAAAACGTGTTGTCACCTTAACATTAACACGTCAACGATTACTCAGATTCAAACAAAACTTTTTTCATTATTTTACAACTTTTTAACAACCTTAGAGACTCACAATGTTTAATCCACACATTAACGTTGGTTCCTTTTTTTTTTAGTTCGTGTTTATTATTAAATATATGTTAATAGCTAAATATATCTTATAAGTAGAAAACTCAAAATATTTGCACTAGACTTTTATATACTCCCTGAATTTTCAAATCTGAGTGTGAAGTTTATCACACTTTTTTTATTGTTGATTGTTCTCCACATGACACTGGACCTGATTTGAGACAATATTGGGCGCCGTGTACTTTGAAATTAAAATTCAGTTGGCAAACAAATTTGTATTCTGTTGACTTTCTATATGTTTACTGAAGATGCAGATTTAAGATCTAACAGCAGAACTACAGAAGCACATTTCGTTTTATGTATTAAATGTTATGCCGTTTATAGTGTTACATAGGCAAAACATTCATTTACACTGGAACAGTGAATTATTTTACAATAAATAATACACAATTACATTGAACTTAAAATATAACACCTATATTTCTAACGGTAATTTAATATTCTTGTAAATTTATCTATCCAACAGAGGAAATTATCGAGCCCAAGGATTATTAATGTTTAGCCAATGATGAGCAGTTGCTTAATATTTGGTTCATACACATCATAATAATATGTTGATATTAAACAGGATTCGAGAGCCTTAAAATATATAAACGATTTTTTGATTAGGTATGTGATTCTTAGTGAAGATGTAATTAAATAAAACTTATACATCTTCCAATAAATTGTAGATAATCACAAATTTAAAACAAATTACAAATCACTAATTTATTAGAGCTGGATTCAATTTTTTCGTTTATATAGTGTTATTGTACATTTTAGTTTAAAAAGAAAATTGATTATTTTACATTTATTATTAATTATTATATTATAATATAATATAATATTATTAATTTATTCAAAACAGAAAATAATATTTGAACTTTTGAGGGTTATTGATATATTTTTTGCAAAAAAATAAAAAAAATTACAGAATAATATATTTAATAATATAGTATTTAAATGAAAGTATGTCAAAGTTATTATAATTCTATATCTAATTCTATGCCATTTTATGGTTTAATTATTTAAAGTTTTTTTTTTCTACATACCATTAGTAATACGCTTAAATACTGTTTTGTTGAGGTGGAGGGATCATAAAATGAATGGTCCAACATTTTCATAATAATATACTCGATGTATCTATACACGTTTAAATTTTTTTTTTTTTGGGTTGGGGGAGCTGGAGTAGAGGAATCAGTACAGATTGTATAACGGTCTTACATTTTATAGATGAGAGATAATTATTGTAATTTTCCAATAGTTTTACTGCGAAATTTGAAAAACTGATGAAAAAAACTCCACCACCTTAACAGATTTGTATACACAGAGACCCCCCCAAAGGTTCGACTAAAACTTTTTGTATTATTTTATAACTTTTTAATAATTCTGCATAGAGTTAAGATGTTTATCGATTTCGGTTTTACTTATTTTATTTATTATAGACGTGATACAATTTTTAAAAAATGTGACCGATGTTGCAGACCGTATTTTGGGCCTCGTACACACTACACACAATTTTTAAAACATTGAAAATTTGTAAATATCATAGTAGATGGGAAATACTGATACTTGACATTTTAATACTAGAGAACTCATTTATTATTCTTTATTATATTTAATAAATTTCTTTTTATGAGTACTTACCATTTTAAAAACTTCCTATAAATTACATAAACCTAAACCACATTCAATTCAGAGTCGTTTTTACAACACAACAATTGCATAACATTCGGATTAAAAAAAAAACAATACAACGAGTAGAAGTGAGTAGAGCGAGACGAATGACTAACACTCTGTGGTCTGCAGTCCCTGCCTTCTTTTGTATTTAAAACTTATAACAACTCGTTACTGCGGTGAAATTAAAATGCACCGAATTTCATAAGTATTAAATAATTAAACTTAAAATGTATCATTTAATTTAAAATATTAATTAGAGTCAATATACAATTATAACGTTTTTATTATGATTTCAGATAATGTATTTCGGAAAGCTCTCTTACCTCTTATTATTAATCCAATGATAATGGTGAATGTAATTTAATAATTTTTTTACCAAAAATTAAATAAATTAATTTAAGTGGTTTGTGAAGTTCTTATAAAATACTCCCCTGATAAATATACGTATAGATATTATTTGGTTTAATTTCCTTAAGATAATTTTTTTGCGATTTTATCATCAACCAACTAATTTATGGAAATCACATACAATTAACAACCTATCAAGTTTTTACTCTTTAAGTACTAAATATGGCTTGTTATTTATGTTCAGTTCAAAATATTAAAAGAATATTTTAATACATAAATATTAAAACATTTTATACTAATGCATTTCAATAATAAAGGCCATTTTACATAATAGAATCCTCTAATTTTATAATTATTCCTTTTATTTTAGTTACTGATAAAAATGTCTTTTATCTTCAAATGATATTTCATGGAACATTATGTAACTCCTGTTTGTATTGAGTGTATTTATTTTAAAGGAAAAATATTTATCAAGATACATATTTTTATTCTAAAGGTACATTATTTTTAAAGTTTCTCATTTGTGTTAAATATTTTTTGATTTTAGCGAGCTCAGAACCTCGTAAAAGAACCATTGTAATAATATAGTGGTAATTATTTTAATAAATAATCTAAAAATATTTTTAACCGAATAAATTGTATTTTAAATATCTTTCGACTGTTGAAAAACAATACTGAATACCGTGAAATACGTTTTATATTTTAAAAGGAAAAAATGCACTTGAAAAAGTACATTAAATAAAAACATATTATTTTATACATTTATCTTGCCAATTTTATTATTTTGTATTTTATTCATAATATGCCGATGAAATATCATATTTTTATACTATTTTGGATAAATTATTACCTGTACCTATATTATAGTTTGTTTTGTATACCTCATATGAATTGGTCATCGGCTAAATGAGTCTTTGATGTGTGATTAAACAACATTATTATATTATACCTTCTTCAGCGCTGCCCAACGTATTTTTTCGTACGAAAAACCCCTCTCAACCTTATGAAGCAGACATTTTTCCTCATTTTTATTTTTTATGATTAATTGTCATGATCGCCGCGGAAAAGTAACCTCTGAAACGCATTTCTATCGGTGGTGTGTACACAAAGCACGCACACGCACATACAATATACATATTATATATATGATATACATTGTATGCGTATCGTCCTGGGCGAGATGGGAAAAGGAGGGCATTTGCGGCCGTAGATGAATTTTCCGTTCGACGTTTCGGGAAAAGCTAAAGAATTCCGTGACGGGTGTGATAAATTAGGTTCTCCGACTCGGACAATATTTCAAGTGCAACACACAAAAATATAATACATTTGATTGGCCGACTACGCGCCACTTTACGATTCTCCGTTTATATCGATCGACATCAACTCGAACCTATTCAGACGGCGTTGCTCATCATCATGAAAGCCAAACAAAACGAATATCACAATAAAGTCTGCAACTATACTAGAAAACAGAAAATATTATGTAATATATCGTAAACCCAGTCCTTATTGCTAATATAGCCACAATAGGATTAGACAACTTTAAAAAGTCTATAGGTTAAAACTCTAAAATCGTAGAGTTTAAATTATAATCCTATTATGAAAGCAAATACCAAGAATATACGCTTGAGAAACAAAAAAAAAAAAAAAATGATAAAATTTGAACTGATTGTCTGATTGTGGTTTAGGTATTTAGCACATTGTATTTTTGGGTACCTATAGGTATTTTTCATAATATTTTCATTTTTTCAGCAATTACCTAAAAAACATCAACGTAACAATGATCTTTTACACTTCTCATGGGTACCTATATAGGTACGTGCTAAATAAGGTATACAATCAATTTACAACAAACACGTAGTATTTTTTAATTAAGTACCAGATTTGAAGTATATTATATACTGTACAAGTATTGTTTCAGGTCGTAAATTCACGACACTACCGAGAGATTAAAATCTTAAATCAACGTATTTACTAACTGAACATTCCTTTAAAAAAGTGTTTAATATTAACTGGTACCAAACATACGATAAATGTTTTTATTTTTCATTCCTTTAAAGGTATACCATTAAACTTATAGAATAAAGCAATCAATATTTAATAAGCTGAAAAAAGTAGCATATCAATGAAACAAAGTAAAAGCCCTACCTAATACGCAAAGCTCTGTAAAAATGTTATATTGTAACATAATACAGTAAGTCTGTATAGTTATCAAATATTTATGTATTGCTAAAATAAGCAGAGGTACTCTGACCGTGTAGTATACGTACTATATTGACTTAGTCATTAAATCGTTATATTATGTAGGTACATACATATTACACATATATATAGGTCTGTTAATCGTGGGTCCTTCGTGCTACACTGACGACAAACAAAACACAGGATACCATTATTATTACATTATTATTATTATCGTCGTGTAGATACAGTACCAAACGTATATAATAATATTAGAAAATCTATTAGAAAAGTTTTTAGCGACACACAACAATAAAGCATTCACCACGTACTTCCTGTACAGACCTATACCTGCCACAAAGTTTGTATATTTTAATAAATATTTGTTTAAAGTTTTCAAGAGCAAACGTCTTTGACTTAATTCGATAATATATATATATATATATATATATATTAATAATAGTAAAAATAACAAAAATAATAAACATAATATACCTACAACTGCACTTATCAACAAAACCGTATACGATACTATATTTTATATAAAGTTTCGAGTTGCAGTATAGGACTTCTAAACGCAATATTTGAAGGAAACCCATTACGAGGCAAGAGTCGCGCGTGTTGACGTATAAAATAATATATTATGTATAACATATTATATCGTATGGAATTCCGAAACCCCGAAATCGTTGAATTAATAATTGCTGGCTTAAAACGTATATACAATTCGTTGGACTCCTTCTATACAACTATACGGTGCTATGGTTGGAGTTATTCGCCTGTCACAATAAGAAACGTATGAGTTCTGAAAAGGAAAAATAAAAAAATAAAACCAATATAATGTGAGATAAAACATCAGCTGGGCTTAAAAAATTGATATGGGTAAATATAAAAATAAAAATAAAAATAAAAAGTACCATAAAATCACGCGCATTAAACCGTCAAGTAAAAATACATTATTTTAAACGAGTGTATTTCAATAGTTTTCTCAATGTTCATGTTCAAAAATAATAATTATCAACATAGAAACCTCTGTAGATGGACACCTTTCAATAGTGAACCCTTCCCAATTGTGGACACTTTTAAGTTCTTCGGCAAAAATATATGTACATAATAAGAGTTATAACATTCTAATAGTGGACACTCCTAATAATAGTGAACGTGGAAACTAAAAACTGGTATCAAAATTAAGAATTACCTCTCATAAATGGACACAATACATGGTACGTATCATTGCAAAGAGCAGAAAAAATTTACACGAAAAAGATTATATATATTTTTAATTATACATAAACATTATACATTTTTGTAAACATTTATAAAAATGTTCACTGCATTATTATTATTATTATTCTAAATTAGAAGTAAAACGACACCTCACGGAAGACTCAACAAAATATTTATTTTTAAAATAATTATATAGTAAAAATATTTGAAAACATAAGCATTGTGTTATTACGCCTAATGTAATAAAAAAAAAAAATGTAAATTACACTTGTAATTTTTTTTTTTAATTTGAATAAATAAGCCATGGCGTCTATGTCCATTGGTATACAAGGAGTTTAATGTTAACAATTTTTAAGGATACAGTATTTGCATATTATATAAACAAGAACAGATTATAAACTATTTATAAGATTGGTTTTAATTAAAAAGGTCGTCATGTGATTTATGGTATCTGGATGGAGAGCTTCCGACATGATATTTGATACCCCATATCAGTGGCGTAGCCAGGGGGGGGTTTTGGGTGTTTAAACCCCCCCCATTGACTTTCAACATCTAATAAATTATTATATATTTCATTAATTCTAGTACCTACTATCTATGAAAATATATGACATAAAACGTTTCTGAATATTCAGAGAACTCGTCCAGAAACGACAGAAACCTGATTGATATTTGATAATAATAATAATATTATATTTTCAATATTATCTGCACGAGTTTTCAAAAACACTGTGGTTATGACCACGATTAAAGATATTATTTATGGTTATTATCTTTTTCCACATTAAAAAGATTGAAAACATATTTACGAAACACCACATGTGAAAATAGGTTGAATGGTTTAGCAATGATGAATATACATAATGATATAATAATAGACCCTGATGATGTCCTAAATAAATTAGCGACTAAAACAAGAAGAATACGGTTGATGTAAATATTGTAATGTGATTAAAATTTTGTTTGACATTAATAAATAAATGCTTTAATTGAAATTTGAAGTACAATACAATTTGAAATAATTTGTTTTATATATACCTAAACCGTAAACCCCCCCCCCCATTGAAAAATCCTGGCTACGCCACTGCCCCATATCAATGACCCCAACTTCCTTGTTTGACTGTTTTATAGAAAAGGTATTTGGATACAACGTGTTTGATTGATAGGAGTGTACCGCAACTGGCGCATGTATACAATAATTATTAGTTAATACTATATCTGAGATGCGAATAAATAAAGATATTTGGTACCTTAAATATACATTTTGTATAAATGTTTTATTTTTAAATTATTTTTTGACAATTCTAATAATTGTGAATTGTTATTTGTACTAAATGGTACATCTTGAGCCGTAAAAATAATATAAACGATACATCTCGCCAACGATTTACGTTCACTAAAATCATTTTAGTTGTGCCGTTGTGCGCATCGTTACGACCAGGGTTGACAGTGGTTGCATTTATTATTATTATTATAGTTATTCGGACGATATGCTAAACTGAACGATTTTAGTCACGTGGTCGTTTCTGAAAACCGTCATACATTTCATAACTGCGCACAATACGCGCCCACGAATAATGGCACGGATTACTTTGGAAATTATAGAGATACATAGTATTATTATCATTATATTGTTAATATTTTATATTGTGTTAAACTGTGTCCCTGAATAGTTTAATCGGATTATAACATTTATTAATTGAAATGTCCAAAACCGAAAACATTACGAACATACTACTCGTACACCCGTCAGCGATTGGTAATTGTTATAAAATATGGTCCACAAACACAGAGGCGTATTTAGGCACAGGTCCTATAGCCCGGGTCTAGAGCGGCAACATTGGAGGGAAATACCCGCTTATCGTTATTTTTCTAATGTTTGAAATTTAATATTCATAAATAATGTATCTTTATTAATATGATAAATTGTATATTTAAATATGTTTTATAAATAATTTTAGGAAAGATGGAGGGGGAGAGGTGGCGAATTTGAAAGTTCCTATAGGCGGAAAAACCTTAAATACGCCACTGCGACAAACATCCATCGGTTAGGAGCGTTCGAAATAGTATGTGAAACTGTTTTGAAAATATATTTTAATAACTATCACTTGTCATCGTTATTCGTCAATGACGCTGTAAAAAACCCATAACGACATAATGATACCATTGTTACGTATATTACGATTACCTATCATATATTATGTAATATATTATTAAAACACGTATGCGGATCCCATAGAGTAATATAGAGGTGGTGTAACCTATCACATTCAAAGTCAAACTGTCGCGGTTATTGACCCCGAAAAAGAGAAGTCTAAAAATGGTATTCTTTTCCGTTATAGTGTTATACCACAATGTTATACCGCACTGCACTTTAACAAATTTTGATATCATAATGATAACCATTTTGGCGCAACCATAGAACAATTTTGGCGAAACTATTCTCATACACCATCGAGTTGGGCAAAATCGTCTAAGCAATTTTGACGGGTAAATTGTTTTCAATCTGGAGATCATTAAAAATTGATTGTCTTTTAGGTGAATTTCTAACAAATATTATAACAGACTTTATTAAAACTAAAAAATCACGAAATTTTTCTCCTGTCTTCATGGCACCTTGCACAACTAAGTTCAATGTGTGTGCTGAACAATGAACATACAATGCACGTGGCTATATATAATTTATTATTTTTTGAAGCCCAGTAATAACCAAAATCTACACATTTTATCTGTTATCGAAATCGAAAAAACTTTTATTTTTCTCAATTAATAAAATTAGTATTTTGAGGGCATTTTACAATTTGAGAACCATGGGGGCTGAGCTCCACCTTGTCGAGCTCATGGGGGGGCTGCACCCCCGGGCCAATGTACTTGGCGCCCCTGAGTTTGCTCGATCTCGAATTTTGCCATAACTTGGAAATAAATTATTATTGTTCGATAGTATTTTACAATCAGTGTTAAAAAGTATATAATATTTCTATAAATGTTTACATAGGTATTACATATTTACATGACATAAACTTGTGTTCTTGACAACATAAAAAATATATGCACACATAAATAATATATAATGTATAAATGTATAAAAAAAAACATGGGCATAAATATAAATAATATTTATCGCATGATTTATAAAATATAAGATAGACACTTTTATTAAAAAGTTTTAAACACGATTTTTGTAATTTTCGTTATCGTTCATTATCATGACTACTTAGTTTACCTATATTATTGCAATTATATAGGTATAGAAAACTTTTCGTTAAATGTACTACACAATTAAATTCAATATTTATGAACTCGGTATTGCACGCGAATAGAAAAAAATAGTATGTTTAAGGGCGGAGGTTAATAAGTAAAAAATGTTTAATTCACATTGTCTCATCAAAAAAACTAATATTTCAAAAAAATGTCTGCTTAAAGGGTCCACTCGTACAGTGACCTGACCTAGGTACTCTAAATTTCTACAGTTGTAAACTTCAATATAATCATTTTGAATTCTTAAACATTAAGATTATAGACTAATTAATAATGAATATTAGATCTTATTTATGTTATAATAAAAATTGATTGAATGCTTTGGTTTCGGTTCCGGGCTTAATGCTATCATCCAGTTATAACTTTCAGAAATTGTTGTCTAAGAACGATCATAGAAATTTTCAGTTTTCACGAACTTTGGAGAAGACAAAAACTGTTTTGTTACCATGAGTTTTGAAAGTTTGTGTCCTTATTTTTTTGTACCACAATTATCATCTCTAAAATATAAATTAGCTGCGTCATTCTAAAAAGTTATTTCTACCAAAAATTAGAATGGTCTTGATAGTTTAATATTTTCACTGTTTATATGCCACGGTATCTGAAATTGGACGCCATCACGATAAATAATTTTAAACACATCATCATGATGAAATTTCGATTTTCCACAGCGAATGTGTCTATTTCTAATTTGAAAATTAATTGGACGGTCATACGCGTTTTGTAAGCACATATCAATTGATATATAAATCACAGATTATATATTTTTTTTTTAGATTGATCTTGATTGTGGATCCAAGGTGACGAAATATTAAACAAATCTAATATAATATTATACATGAAATAAAAATCACTGCAATTTAAAGAATTTTTCACTAAAATGTATTTTATAATATTAAATTATTAAATAATTTTTAATTAAATCAAAACAAAACAATCTTTCAAAAATTAATTCTCGCGGCTTTAATGTAATACATTACTTACATAATATATTGCTAACATTATACTAATTTCAGTACCAAATTAATAAATAGTACATGATGATTATAATAATACGAATCAAAAGTGTGTTATCTCTTTATTATCGTAATATTACCATTAGCAACTTCAAAATCCGAAAAGCTGAACAGTCGTAACAAACGGATTTCGTCGACAGTTGTCAAGTAATAATATTCTATATAAGGTATTATATTACCATACTTATAAATAACTAAAAATGTTGCACATTAAACCTAAGTTTAGATGACTCTGCCAGGAAAATTTTATAAAAAGAAAGAAAAAAAACCACACTCAATACCTGCGTATTGAACCACCAACAGTTTTTTTTATTTGAAATCAATTTGACCAATAACTCTTGTATATAATAATAATAATACACTATATATTTTATACATTATACTGTCAGTATCAGTTATTGCTTATCGTTGTTATTATCTATATCATATAAGTAATTTGTAGTTTTGCAACGTTTTGTACACCGAAATATCGTACAGTATAAATTATTGTACGTAAGACGTTCAGAGTTATTGATATTTATTTTGTGTTAACGACATGCGTACGAACATATTATATACATATATATTTATTTGGGAAAAACTGTACGTTATTGCAGGAACATACAATCCAACATGGTAAATAATATTATAATACTACATATACTTATACATATAATATTATTGTATAGGTAATAATAATAATAATAATACCTATAATGTTTCTGTCCCCACACCGTTCACTGTAAATCCCCGAATTGAATTAAGTCACGTGACTTCCGTGCTTTATAACTACGACCTTCGCATAACTTATTTATACGATAACGAGATTGCAATCAATACTCGACTGATCGCGATCTCGCCACAATTTGACAAATAATGTCGATAGGGGTGAATGTATAATATTGCCAATCGTCAATAATTTCCATAAAACGAAATGCCGTCCTACGCGTTCTAATGAACTCGGCGTGAGAGTAACTCACAATGTAGCAGGGAATTCACAAATTTTAGTTAACCTTGAGTACCTAATTAAGTGTGATGAGAAAATTTTATTTTTTTACAGCCATTATCGAGGCTCTTCATCATCATAGTGCGTTGATCCGCCGAAACGATCCTGTCGGGACATACATTGAAATAAGTCTTGATTTAGTATTTTTTTATTTTTTTATTAAGAAAAAAAATCTTCGATTTCGGGACCATTATCGGCATTATCATTGACTTGTTTTACATAGGTACTTAAACTAAATTGTACAATTTAATATTTTTCCAGAATAATAGTATTTAATATTTAATAATTGTGATCGCACTTTATGAACTTTTTTTCTTATCGTTAATATTGATTATTGGTATAGTATAACTGTAATAATATCAAACACTGCTATTTTGAATCAACGGGCGAGAAGTTTTTATTTTAATTTATAAATTAAACATTTATCGATATTTTAAATAGGTACGTGTTTTTGAGATCTTTCAACACGAGTAAAATGTATATACTCTGATAGGTACTTAATTGATTATAATAATTTTATCAAACTGAATAATTAACATATTTTGCGGTTTTAAATTAAAAAAAAACGTCTAACCAATTAATAAAAAATAAATCTTACCATCGCAGGCTCCAGTAAACTGGACGCCATCATTCGGTCCATATTCTATGATATTATGACGATTGTTTCACATTTTTGTTTTTCGATAATATATTTTAATAAATAGCAGAATAGAACCGTTTGATAAATCATTTTGTCCACAATACCGTAATATTATTATTATTTTATACCTCGTTACTCAGGAGACCACGACATGGTTTCTTCGCGGGACTCCACCGATCTTGGGCATTGTCGTTCACCCGACCTGGTTGGATGCAAGAACTCAGTTCGTCCGCTGTTTTAACTTAGGTGCCTATTTCGTCGAGCAGAAAAAAAAATTGCGGCGTGCATAGGAAATGTTGACGGTACGTTTCAGACGACGGGCTTATAGAACTTGCATCAGTGGTAATAATATCGGTCGGTCAGAAAATAGAATTCAACCGATAACTTTTGATGTTCCGGTCCATTAAACTTCCGAGCAAAAGTTTTCGGGCAAAGAATGCCTCGGCGATTACGTCCGTTATTCCCTTGAAATTATTATACGGAAACTGCGCCACTATGCAACATGTTGTTGTATTGCTCGTGATTTTATATTATTACGATTGTTGTTTATACAAAAAATATAGCTATAATAATAATATCGTTATGTTGATAATATCGTATTATGGATCCGCGATTCATGTTATTTTACAGCAATGAAATATTAAAAACTTAAAAGGTTTGTCCTAAGTATCTTCTTGGCTACTTGGACACGCATCATATGATATATGAAAAGTGTAACATCGGTGTCTATTCGTTCATCATATTCATTTATTTCCATGCAAGGCGTGTCCAGTGTCCATATTTTGTAATTTAATAAACGTACTTGTATGCATATATTTCGGTAGTCCATAAATTCAAATAAAATATTTGATTTTAATTCATATTCTCTCCGATAACTCTTTCACTGCAGTGCGAATATGATTCTTTTTCGAGTTTATTTAATTTATTGCTGAATATTCATAATGTTGATGACAGTTGTATCTCTTCGTATCACTCAAGTTTCAACCTATACTTTTGTTTAATAATACCTTTTTTTAATGTCATATCATTACCATATACTTACCGTACACTTAAATACAAACATAAACACAATAATATTGTCACAATAAATAGTTATCAAAGTTAAGGTACGGGAATTGTTTTATTTATTACCTAAAGATTCAGTCAGATTGTCTGACTGACGTTTATATAAACTTTGTAGAGTAATTTAACAGTAATAATTGATGAACCCACGTCTTGTTTATTTCTACAAAATTTAAACTGAATCGCATTCCCCTTCAGACGAAAATTAGGAAAACCGTAATAGGAACTTATACAATGAATTTTAGTACCTAGTGATATTATTGTAACCGACAACCGTTCGTTCAATACGTTATAAGTATCTAGTCAAAATATTATCATAAAATATCTTCATTCCTACAAATAAATATTATACCGAAATACTAGGCGAAAAATCTAAACATAAATTACCAAAGTACATGCTAGATAATGTGCGTAAAGTAATTATTATCGTTTCTTATCTTTTTAATAAATTACAAAATTCAACACTATATTATCATAAATGCATACCTAATGCATACCTGTTAATATTCAGCATAGTGTTTGGCAGTTTTCAATCTCTCTATCAGTCGTGCAGAACCATGATTAAGCCACCACACTAGTTTAGATACATGTTAAACGCTATAGAGTACTACAACAGGTATAACTTATCCTTTGATATCAATCCAAGAATATTCCAAAACCAACACTTTATATACCAACAGCATACTGTCTACGTAGATCCTAATCGTGAACCACGATTTCCCCCCCCCCCCCCACCTCGAGTTTATAGATAGGTATGCATTCTTTTTTTATTTTTTATTTAACTTGCGTTTTAAATTTATGCGTAAAATCGTTCTGAGAGAACGCCTCCGCCGCTATAGTATTCCCGATTGCACTCTAGCTGGAATCGTTCCAAACTGGCAGTCGAATCGTCAGTTTTTCATTTTCACAATATCGACGAGAAAAGTATCGAACATTCGTAGGTAATATCGTTGGATTATATTGCATTTTGTTTATTAAAATTATTATTTTTTTTTTCTCGTTTCTCATACACCATCTCGCGGACGACATGTTTTTTTTTATATTGTACACTATATTCACTGGTATAATATCGATTGGATGTGCATTATGTTAGACGTAGGTACAAGAATTTATACGTATACGTATAAAACGATGTGTAAGTATACAATGCGTGTGTATATACTTAAACAAATAACACGGAAGATATCGAAAAACTAGAAAGCATTTTTCTCTGTACATTAAAACTCGTAATTTTTATCGGAGCGTGCGGGCAACATAGTATGCGCTATTGCCACTGCGACAGTCGTATTAATATTAAGAGCCGTATTAAACTCACTCGCGTATTTTAATGGTTTTTCTCTTGTAGGACGAGACAAATTACGCAGTTTATTTAATTTAACTATTTAATAAAGGCTGACCGAGTGGTTACAGGTATACGCCGAGGCGATCAATTTACAACGGTTACATTAATTCCGTAATTCAATTTTTGTATTTTTGAAAAACTTTTTGGCATAACTACGTAATACGTATTAAACAAATCAACATTATTCGACTTTTGCAACCTACCTATTTTTAACATGGTGATTTTCAATAATTTTTATTTTTTATTTATGTCTATCATAGTAATTTATATACTTATCATACGAACAGTCTGACCATATATTTTAAGGCAGGTGGGCTGCACATATAAGCGTTTTGGGCTTGTACTATTATTACGTTTTTATTGTCATTTTTTTATTTTAATGCGAAGTACCTCTTAAGTATATAATAATAATGTATAGGGTGGGTCACTGCCGTAAGTTATTTACAATGCGTGTAGTAGTTATTATTCCGTATCCGTGCTGTAGTCCGCTCGCAGAGGTCTCCTGCTACTTATAACTTAAAAATTAATGTGAACTTTTGTGTGGTCCAAGAAATAAAAATAAATAAAAAAACGTAGGTACTAGCTAAATTTATACTACGAAATAATAATAAAACAATATTTATTTTCTTCTTGTCGATTGCGGCGTAATTTTACGCAGTGAAAAAAAACATTAACGTATAAGTAATAAAGATAAAAATGATCATTTTTATTTTATTTAAAAAAAAAATAAAAAATAAAACGCACAAGCAGCAGGGCCGGATTGGACAAATTTGGCCCATCAAGTTTATTGTACATTAAAGGCTCACTTACAAACTTAACATTAACAACCTACAACCATTACACTATATGGTCTGTGCAAGTTCGATACTTATAGACTCCATTTTGTCAAAATTAAACTCTTAATACATTTTCAGTCAGCATCCTCACCACTTAAAAGGCCCAAAATGTTCACAGCCCACCGAATTTTACTCGGTAACTCGGTGGGTCAATCCGACCCTGCAATTTATTGTATTATTACTTACTAACTCTTTGTACACGTCTCGTTAATATTTTAATTTCTCCATTATCATAAAGTAACAAATGTGTGTTAAAGTTTTCTGGTTACCAAATGAATGTAAAATATAAAATATATTTGTGCAAGCTATTTTATAGGCGTTGTGTAAATACTATTACGCATCGTAATATCATAATTTATGATATTGTCGCTATATATGATATAACTTGTCGATCGAGTCGAGAAAGTGTGCTTTGTGTTTGCTCATGGTCGTTACTGTCCAACAATCGGACGATCGATAATTCGAATCCATGAACAAGGATATCAGAGACCCCGGAACTCAACATAAATCTAGGTGACGGGAGGCCGTGAGAATAACTCTTTTTAGAGCTACCACCCTACGCGCTTGCTTAGGTCACGTCTCCAAGAACGACAGAGCTCCCTCTTGTTGTAGATTACCCATAGTACATACCCAATCATTTTAGATATTATAGGGCTTTCATTGCCTGCTGAATCCAGGGATAATCGTCGGCACCAATCGTCTGTTTGGTCTTCATCATTCGGGAACTGGCCGGAACTGACCCATATCTATCCCAAGTACCTATATTATGTTTTACGTCTAGTAGACTAGTATGAAAAAATAACGTATTGGTGTGAGAAAAAATTCAAAAATTCGCAAATGCACATGCTTTATAAATTGACCATGTTATGGAAGTAAATTAGCCTGATTACCTCTGAGTTAACGTTACTTACGATGTTATGACCGTTTTACATCTCTCACGCCCGTATATAGTGAATATATAGACTTTTAACTATAAATTAATTAGTTTAATCAAATCGACATAATCATCAATATTAAATAGGGTCCGAGACATCTTACATTCGTGATTTTTTTCTTTTGTTGGAGGTGGTTGTAGAATACTCTATACAATTAAATGCAATGTTTGAATATGCATGTTAAGTTAGGTTTTACAAAAAAAAAAAAAAAATACATATTATAAAAAAATATAATTAATATATAAATCTTCCAATTTTAATATACCAACAATTTTTATTCTAAATCTTGTTATTAAATTTAAAAACAGTAATTCCGTTCGTTAGAGCATTGTTTTTAGTATTTTTCATTGAAAATATTTTATATACTTACATAATTCAATCGGTTTAGCAGATAAATATCTATTAATTATGAAGTATTTCACTTACATGAAGGGTTCTAAAATGTTATTTTCGACTATTATGTTTAAATATATATAGGTATATTTACTTTATCACTACGCATATAAACATAACATTATATGATTTCTGACACACGCAAAGTAAACATTAACGAATATCATATAATATTATTTATACCTTATATTATATAGTAACGTTTTATTATTTATCCACCTTCTACGGTTCTACAATTTATTATATTGTATACAGTGATTATTACCAAAAATACACACTTTTTTTTTTAGAAATTAAATTATCCAAATCAAGATGTTAGGAATTTCTAAGTACCACATTTGCCAATATCTAGATTTTTTATAACGTTTAAAGACTGCTTAGTTATAAGTTCTTTTTAACGAATAAATACTGACCTTTTTTATTTATGTAGTTGTGAAGTAGATTATTTTAAAAATATTTAAGTCAAAATTTGTACGAGTAATTTTTGAGTTATCAATACATAAATAGATGCTTTGTAAAACAGTCCTTAAAAACTGTTTACAAAATATAAAATATGGATGTAATTTATTGTATTTATAAATTTATAATAAGAAAAATCTAAATGTTTAAAAAATTTCAAATCAGAATTGAGTTCGTTATTAAATGAAACATTGGTGGTGTTTATGTTTGGTGAATTTTCATATAGACATACAATTACAATAAACAAAACAATTTATCAATCGACAATAAGTGCGTTTAAAAAACATCAAATAACGTTATTTGGTAAACACAAAAAAAAAAAAAAACCATTCCAAATTTTATGATATATACGTTTCGAGTATCTATACATATTGTACTTTAACTTACAGATCGTGGTACCTCTTGTAAAATATTATAATATTACGATTGTATGTTACGAATAGTATAGGTACTTGCACAACATTATGATGTCGTTTACACATAATTATTAGGATGTGCCTATAATAACATTATATCAATATAATAATAATTTATACGTGCAAGCCTTCCGTTATAATACCTACAAAGTAGGTATAGATAAATATAAAACCATATTTCAATCATTACGAATTAATACGAATAAAAGGAATAACGACATTCCGTCGAAATAATTTATGATGGTTGACGAAAAATGGAAAAAATATGTCACAACCACTTTGTGGCACCCAGCACTCCTCCAACCATTGCACCCGTCCGACCATATCGCTTCACCGCCCATTCATCAGGGTGGCGCGTACGTAATTCGCGGGCTATGATATTTAATGACGGGTCAAGACGTCCAATTTTTTGTACTTCGATTTATTGATGATAATAATAATAATATTTGTAGTTACCTAAACCTGCTGGGGCGTGTTCTTGACACCAGTAATGCGAATAACTAAATAATGCACAGCGCGCATAACCACCGCGACCGGGCATATCATATTTTATAATATTATTTTTGTTATTATTATTATTATTATTATTGTATATTATAATACAAAGTTGTTCATAAAATCATAAATAACTGTGCGTGTGATTGACACATCCTGTCGGTCGTGTCCTGACAGAGTGTTACGCTTACGTTTTGTGTACGACAGGTTCGCGAGTTTTCTTCGTAGACATATCCAGAGGTACCCACTATATACAAACCCACGTTTTTGAAATGTTTGTCACAGCGATGGTGTTTTATACCTTTACCTATGCTTTATAATTTACCATATATATATATATTTATTGCACAGTGTTGCACATGCGCATAAAATCCGGGTGGCTCGAGATGCGTATAAATACAATAGTTACTCTTCTTTTAAGTAGAACGGAAATTAAATAAAAAAAATATTTTATACGTTAGATTATGCAGATGGATGATGATGATGATAATAATAATAATAATAACATCAGCATTATCAACAATAACATCAGACACTACCACCTGTATGTGTATAGGTGTTTTTTGTTGATAAATTTGATTGTTTTATATACAGTGCGGGTTGGATTTTTTTCTCTCAAATGCTCACGAAATGAATGTATATAATATTACCTACGTATTTAAAGACGTTTGCGCTTGAAGACATCAGCCGCTGACAGATATTAATTGCTTTCACCTTTGCAGTAAATAATAATAAGATTATGAATAATCATCGTGGTATAATAATAAGAAAATGAGCAGAAGAAGACCTTTTTTCGTTAGGTGAGTGGGAGGGAGGATTCAAATAAAAATGTCTCAGTTATGAATAGTAGGCACTTAATATGTTTGACAAAGACTGATGTCGGATCATTAGGGCAAAAGAGTGAATAAAAAAATAATAATATATACGAATGAAAGACAAGAGAAAAATATTATATGCTCAGTATTTTTGTTCTTGAAGGAAACACTTAAAAATGCACCTATTAAACGGACTGAAGTTTCAATACTTAAACGGCAACTTTCACTTGTATACATATACATACAAGATACAACAACTATATTTTTCTCAGTTTTTAAATTTTACAACATATTTTATGCAAAAAGTTTACACTGGAAACCAAGACTATACTGTTGTTTTGTTATGTTATGTTTCGACCGTCGTTTTAGGTTTTTATTTTTATTTAGTCGCGTTTAATACTTTTTTTTTGTATTAGACACTGCTTATTTCACAAGCATTTGAAATGAAAAACAAAAAAACAGGATCGAAATAAATTAACAACTACTGGTTTACTATTTCTTGAACATTTTCTTTCCTATCGTTACATTACATTTGAAAGTCTGAATATAAATTCAAAATAGATGAAAAATTCTTAAGGGCTGTTTTCAAACACTCTTATTTTGGTACACAAAAATATAAAACTGCATGGTTATAACTTTATAAGTTTATGGTTAATGTCCAACTTTATTAAAAATAAAAAAAATAAAACATATTTTTAAATATTTAATTACGGTGACTTTTATTTGAAATTAGATGTAGCTCAAAAATTTGCATTTTAATCGTTTTTAAATAATATGAAGATTGACGTTTCGTGTGTGATGTGGGCGTCAGCTATAGTATACAAAATATTAATTGCATGTATAATGCTGTGACCACTAGTTGTAAATCACAAAATATTTTAAATAGTTTGGATAACAAACGGATTATTGTTGAAGTATAAAAATCTTTATTACCTACGCAGTTTTGAATGATTAAAATATGTAAAAAAAATGTTTTGCTACTGTTTTTTTTTCAAACTAAAACTGATACCACAATACAGTTTTGTTTTTATTAAGTATTACCGTTAAATAAATAATAATATATAATATTACATATTTTATACTCTTACAGGATAGTGTGCTATTTTTGATATTATAATCTTGACAAATAATGGTCGAACAGTCAATTCAATGTATATTGTTACCATGTAATATAAAACAGACCACAGCGTGACATAACTCATAATGAAAGGTATAGGTACCTAGGTTTATGATATACTGTTCCTTTAGACATTATACTATAGCGAAGACAACGCACCGTTACACGTGGTTTATACTTACTGATTTCATTAAATTTGTTACATAGAGTATTATGAACGTATTACCTAATGGCTAGTAGAAATTACACAGTAACAATAAATTATTATACATCACCCGCCCCGTAGAGTTTCAAAATAAATAAATAAACACTTAGCTGCAAAGGTTTGCCGAATAAAATAATTTAACGTATTTTATGTTGTCGACCGTTTTATCTGAATAAAAAATTAGTTCACGCTTAATGAACAAATAAGCGAATTTATTTAGACGCGTGTGTACTTATTCTATGAGGTACATGTACGAAAAATAGATACACTTAGCTACGATGAATTAATGTTAATGAAAGGACACTTAAATAAAATAGTGATACATTCTACAGGTATTTTTAAATCCAAACAACGCTACATAATATTTTACTCAATTAACGAATTTTGGTATTGTATTTTAAATTAAATCATTCGGCAGATAACTTAAATGTTTCGTAAGAAAGGAGGACATTTTAAATTGTATTATTATTATTATCATTAATATTATTTCTAGTAAAATTTTCATTTAAATTATCTCTGATATGATGTATAGTTCTGAATTGTATAGCAGTTTGGTTTAGTATTGTTTCAAGTGAAAAATGTGGCGTTATATATGAATTCGCCTGCCATCAGAAAGAATATAACGATGACTACCATGCACACAAATGTTCACGTTTCATAACGATGTTCATTTGACTGCTGACGTTGCGATTTATCTCTTAAAAAATAATACCTACAAGATAGTATAATATTGTTTTATATATACTTATAAAAATATTATAAGAAACGGAGTTAGAGTTTAATCACTATGTATTTACATAACATACTTACTAGTCGATTTAAACCACGCGTTGAAAATCAAAGAAAATGTATTTAGTTGGAAGGTTTTTTGTTTCGCCCACCAAAAAACAAAAACCGTGTCACTAGTACACTGAACGCGTTTATCTAACGTCGGATAGCACACGATTAGTTAATATAATAATATTAAAATAGATTGCGAAATGAATGTGGTTGGACATAAGTATACCTTAATATTATGTAGGACGACTCGTTTTGTTTCTAACCACTCGTCAGAAATTTTATTTTATACGAGTATACGACTACGTATACAATTGTCATTGGTGAAACTATAATAATCTATTATTAGGTTATAATACCATGGTGCCAGTGGCCGTTTTATGGTGTAATTGATGGGTGGGTCACAGCCACTCTAGGGGCCGCGTAAATACGTAGAAACTCAAATATTCATATCAAAACGCGAAACATTTACTGTGAATACTATTTTTTTCCATCTGTAAATAGTAAAGTGCATATAGGTAGCACATCAACGGGGGAAAAAAAGTAATGTGCAAAATATTTTCACCTCGTCCAAGTCTCGAGAGGAGAATTGTCAACAACAGCTCTTGTAGGGTGCTTAGTGCTACAGATTTTAAATTTATCGGTTCAAAATAGTTTTTCGTTTCATAATTTTTTTTTTTTTTTTTTATCAGTTGAAAATAGTCCAAAACAATAACTCACTGTGTTATAAGCCATAATCCATTAAAAATTGGATATTTATTTAATTTAGGTTATTAATTATGAGATAGAGGTATATAAAAGTAAATCTTATGATTAGAAGTATAAGAGAAGAACCTTTACAGCCAAACGTAGAATAAAAATTTTCTAAGATAATCTTAGAAAAATAGAACAATGTGTTTCCAATATAATCGGATTAGGAATATCAAATATTTCATAAAATTGGTAGAAATATTGAAAATACAATATTATTGTGATAATGCATCTTGATTACAGTTAGCATTAAGAAAAAAAAGTATTTTCTAGAAAATGTGAGTAAAAGTTCGTGTGATGCAGGTAATATTACATTCCATCAAAGTTTAGAAGGTACAGTTTTAACGTTTTCGTGAATTTTAATTTTTTTGGGCTAGTGAACGATAAAAAACCGTATTTTAACAGTTTTTGGGATTAATACGATTTAGTGACAATATGCTCTAGCAACATTATTTTCTGCCATAAAATATATAATGCGTATTACGAATTAGGTACATAATATAAGATGCTTTTTACAGAACGAGAAGATTTCCATTAAAAATTAAAAATTTTCTATTCCAAAATAGAATATAAAATACAAGCTGTATTATCCAACCCTTTTAAATCTTTAATAATCGTTGTGCTTATCGGAACACATACGCTGTGTTATGTATATAGTACCTATGTTATTATTGCTTATTGGAAAGCACTTTACCATATTAAATACCAGGAATTTTATCTTATCAGTTGATAATTGTTTACTAATTACGTTTTTTGACACTATAATTGTGTCTTTATAATAGAGATCCGCAATATTAAACTTAAAATAAAATTTGTCATCATAAACTATTGTTTCTTAGTTTTTTTTTTTTTAAACTTGATGAATTATATGTACATATTTTAAAAGTTAAATAACGAACTTCTGCCAAGTTATAAAATAGACGTATTGTTAAAGTTTTTATGTGCTTTTTAAGTCGGTACTAATATAATATAGGATAGGCGCGTGTTGAGGGCGAGTACCTATACTAAAATCAACAATATGTCCTACATGCCTGACAGAAGGGTGTGTTCGTGTAAATACTCAAGATTGTGTCCGATATAATATATTCTTAGAAATGCTAGCGTATTTCATCCCCGTGAATAATAGTTCCCCGAAAACCTGTTGTCGAGTGACAATAATATTCAGAAATAGCAAATAGATAAACGTGCATGTATCAGGCGAGACGCGCAATCAAACAAACACGTGTTATATTTCTGCAGTTATAATACAATATTATACTATTATATTATACAATTTAAATACCCTATTATTTCCATATGAATGATATATTGGTATTATTATTTCGGATGAAGTGTGTCCGCTGCAGTTTCGTAGAAAGCATCGTTATATTTTAAGTAGGTATCAGCGTTTAAACAGTATAACAAGATTTTGTTTTTCTGTCGTAGAATATTATTAATTCTTCTTTGACGATCTAAATAATATTATACAACTCGCAAGTTTATGGAGTCTTGCGCTTTTCCGATTAAGCTCAGTAGGTAAGTACCTGCCTACATGGTATGAGCAATCGGTAATGCCATTAAAATATATGGTATGATTTATATTTCATTTAATGTTTCCTTTTAATTGTTCGTTACTACGAAATAATAAATATTGTACGCGATTAACTGTACAACACAATATCACAATAATTATTGTCGCCCAGGCCATGCATGACGATATTGTACATTGTACTGTATAATAATTTTATTATATAGCTGTCGAAGGGATCTTTTGATGTCTGAGCAAATATACAGGTATACATATAAAATAAACATGTATATTATATTTTAATAATGATAACAACAACGGTAATGATAATAAATGATAATAATAATCGCCAAGAGATTTTTGGTGTGCTTCGGATGAAATATTGTTTGCCGGTGTCAAAAGGATACGCGTACAGGTACCTATCCGATCCTACCTATATATTATTATTGGAAAATCAATAAGTCACGATTCTTTTTTGATACACAAATGACCCCGTTCAAAAGCACCGCTTTCCTTGGAGAGATATGCCTTTATTCCGTCAATATATTTTTTATTTTCACTCACATAAATATCCCCGTTCGCTCTCCCTTCATTTTCTATTCACTATTCTCGCGCGCGTTGCCATCTTTTATACCGGATTAGGAATCACACGTAAAGGATATGCCATATACAACACGTGCAACGGTGATCAGAACGTTAATAATTCAAAATAATCGTACCCGGCCGATTGCACCGTACTGTATTTACTTACTATAGATACGTAATATCCAACAGTAGATAATAAATGAGCAACAGTGCGCACATACATATGTGTACATGTATATGTATGCCATGGTTGCGAGTAGTAAGTGTGTGGAGTAAAGTGTACGTTTTGTAAGGTATCACGGCGGGGAGGATTTCAATTTTGCAATTTGTTCGAGTTGCCCGCGTAATTTTTGCCCACGAAAAAACAAACGCTGCCGGAATGATAATAATATAATACTATTATCGTAACGATTCAGCCACGCCGCCGCGTACAACCGTAACCAACGACGGGACATGACGATTATTTTTCGTGTATTTATTCGAGTAGTGTTATCGTAACGTATTGTAATTATCTTAACGACTTAGTTACATTACGACACGTTGAGCTCTCTGCGTTCATAATAATAATATACTGTTTCTGTTTAAAAATATGCTAAACGCGGACCCACAACGATCGTAGTTATACACGCATATTATTATTATACTTAACAGGTAAAGGTTAGGTCTGCAGGCAACAACTTTTAAAACATAAATTTTCGTACGTTCCATTTTACATACATTTTGTCTGTACTTACATTAAACCACATTACCACGATATTATTACCGACTAGATGAAAAGTTATTAAATGTGACGAAAATAGGAAATAGTTTAAATTGCGATTCGATCGTAGTATGACAAAAACTGACGAATTGTTTGTAATTAAATATAAAAGAGAAAAACTTCAATGAAAAAAGTTAACACTTGGCAATAAACTATGGAAAAATGTTTGATATTCCCATAAAACCACAGATTATATGGAAATATATATAAAATATATTATATAATCTTTGATAGAACCATTTTGAAGAACTTTTATTTAGCGGTGAGCAAACTCTAAATGTTTAAAAATTAAAATTAAAAAAAAAAAAAAAAACATCAAATGCAATAACATTTCTACCAAATTATTTTACACAACTAAGATCGTCGTAGATATCAACCTATTAAATATTATTCCATATGTGCGGTAATACCAATATTAAAAAATGCATACCCGTGTGTATAATAATTACATAAAATGATATAGTAAAGTGTGTCCACGCCTTATAATAATGTTCCAATAACTTAAATAATGTTATGTGCTTTGAAAATTAAACAGTCTGTAAACAATAGAATGTATATTGTATATAGATTATTGGTACCTACGTATAAAGACTGTTTGTATAGCTGATGCCGCTTATAGTATTCGCTTTGACTTTGGTGTTTATATATATTACATATTATATATATTGTGTATATATAAAACAACAGCGGTATCATTTTACGGTAGGTACCTATACTACCTATACATGCATTCAGTCATTTCTTCTGAAGAACCTAATACTATAAATAAATTATTCTGCTCATAGAAGCTGGTTTTCAAAGTTAGTGTTATCACTTTTATCCTTTGTAGTCAAACCCATACTCATACCGACAAAATACACACACATGTATATCAGTATATTTTTCAATATCGTTTGACTTAATGCATTTGCGAACGCATTTTTTCTGTCTATTTGTTTTTCCCTATTATGAGCCAGGTCGAATGCAATTGCAATGTGTCCGATATAATAATGATAATATTTAGATAAAGCTCATAATCAATTAGTATTGCAGATTTAAATCCTTATCAATCGATTAACGTTTAGGAGGGGTATGGGGTAATATCAAGATTTTTATTGCCATATTAAAGCAATTTCACCAACTTAATAATTATTATATATTAGCTGTAAAATATTCCATTCCGTGCTTAATAGCATTTTGATGAGATTCATTCGTGAAAGATATATAGAAATAATGATGATAAAGTTCAACGCGATATTAATTAATACTTGTGTTTAGTACGAAACTTTTAATGGTGATTATATTTGATATATAGACATAATGTGAACAAGTTTCGTCTTAATGTCGGTTAACAAGTACTAATGTTTTGTAATAAATTTTGATTTTTCTTCTAACAAGCATATTTTTGAAATATTAACTTTATACTTAGGTACACATAAAATTACAGAAAAACATCCATATATTAATCGGCTTAAATATAATTTACACAGTCAGGTGTTTTTAAATAAAAACATGTTTGCATAATATAATGTAAACAAACTAGATAATTACAGGAATACCTTTTTTCTAACGTTAATTTTTTTTTATTTGCGTTTTAATTAGTAGTGTATCATTTTGTTTTATTCAAACAGAACACTTTTCTAAAAGTATAAGTATAGAAAATAAATCAAATTTATTTATGAATATTTTAAACATGTAGAGGAACAAACCATTACATTTTTTATTTTTGCTTAGTTCAAATTAAAAATAGAATAAAAATAAAGTTATACAAATTATTTTGACGAACAAATGCAGTTGTTGTAAAATATTATATGTTTTTATTCATAAAATAACTTGAGTTTAAATAATATTTTGAAACTTACTTATTTTTTTTTTTCACAGGAAAACGTATGAAAAAATCTACCCACTTGCAGCGTATTATTTTTTTCAAGATAAATCATTATTATTACTATATCAAACCAATTGAAATTTGTCGGTTGTATGTTTTTATGAAACTTAGGTACTACATATACAATCGGTTACATCTGTTTCTTGTAACGAGAGCAATAGAAAATTACGCATTTATTTTACACCACACTGCTACTGCAGACGTGCCAAATAAATATCTATAACCATATTTTTAAATCATTATTTTTTTTATCGAACAACCAAACATTATAATACTGGATACTCTATTTTTACTGCATGAAAAAAAATGAGTAAAATTAGACGTCGAACTCAGTAACCGTGAAACGGATAATTCGATTTTAAATTCATATCGCAAACAAGAAAATGATAATAAAATTGAATGCAGTATTGCACAAGTCCAACTAAGTTACAAATTAATTGGAATCATGAAGCATCTTACGTTCGGTGGCGTAACTTGGAATTGTAATTTATCTGTGAAGGGGGGGGGGGGAGGAGGACAAAAGATAAGAAAAATTAATTTTTTTATTGTAACTATATATATGTATATGGGATGAATTTGACGTAATTTTAATTAATATCCTCTCAAATAATTTACCAATTATAAATATAAGATACACACAAATACTAATAAGTGGTTCTTGAAGTTTTGTAGAATTTTAAAAATGGCGAAGACCAGAAAACATAATATAAAGTTATAAATATCTGCGTTATAATAATATCTGTACAATATTAGTGAATCTATACGCAAAGGTGGGCATTTTTTAGTTATAAATTAATTTTTTTTTAAGATTTCACACATAAGATGACATTAGTATTAATTCTCAAATTAGCTTAATAAGTTGTCTAGAAAATTATTTTTATTGTGATTATTTTGTTTTTAATTCAGTTAATTCGAAATAAGTATTAGTTACATGTAAAATCAAGAAATATTTATGAAAATCTAAAGCAGTGGTTAAAACCGAATCTAACTATAATGATTGCCATAATTATATTATGAACTGGTTTATGGAACTGTTTTTTTTTTAACAAGCCGTCTCACATTAATATACGACCTCATTGCGCATTCGTCACCCATTATTGGATATATACTAAGTCTGAGTGGACCCATGTGGGGCTTTTGAGAGCCACGACCGAGTTTAGGCACAGTGTTGGCTACCCATCCGAGCTTTGCCACGAAGGTCACGGGTTTGCGACAGGATTATGTGAACACTTCTTGTGATACCTCGGCACACGAGACACGGAATAGATAAAAATTCTCTCACCGGGGAAACCTCTTAGACAAACAACGTGTAAATAAAACAATAGAGTTTTACCTAATAAAGTAAATTGAAAACGATTCGTTATTTGTTTTTACACCATACACAACGGTTCAACAGCTGTAGTTTTAGTAACGGTATATCCGCCGCCGTGTACGATATAAGTATCACAGCTGACAATATAATGATACATGCAGGGTGAACCACCGAGCATGGTGGTAAAACATTTTTTACTTACTAAATACATAGTTTTTTTTAAATTTAAATTTCCAATATGTTCGAGCTCTAATAAAAACTAAACCAAAGTGTTATCAAATACTTAGAAGTTTCACACCAATAAAATTAAAATGTGTGTCCTGTCCAAAATTTTTTTTTTCAAATGATACCTAATCAGTATTTTTTTTACTGTAAATTACGAAGCAGCAAAGTTTTTAGAAAATTTTTATGACCTATCTATGTAAAATTACCAGTGACTAGTTTCTGAGTTGCCTATTAAAATGAATATACTGAACACAATACTCCTTAAAAAATATTTTTACAGAAGTATGAAATATAGATATACTACTGAATTCATCACCTATTCCAAACCTATTATTACAGATTCGTTGACTAAAATTATTATAAGAACACAAAGTTGAATAACTTGAAAATAAAAAAAAAACTAATTCAAATTTTTGTTTATATTGAAACAACTATATTTTCAAAAAAGTCTTAGGTTTAATAATTTTGAGAAAAAATTATGAATTAGAATATTAAGTGAAAAGTCACACGTCTCGATACGGTGTCACATATAAAATTTAAAGTGTACGTATTTTGTCTTTTGTGCATCTATGGAATACATTTTTTTTTTTAATCAAATATATTGTTTCGTACATGGTACTTGTATATAGACAGTTTAAACATATGAGGTTTTAGTAGCAAAAAAATGGACGTTCTGTATGTTTTGTAGATTAGTTTTTCTTGTCGTTATACCAGAACAATGTTTTGAAAATATATAGTTAATAAAATATGTTACTTTACTAATAATAATTGATCGGTGTTTAATTTTTAATTAAAATGTAAAAAGTGTCTTTTGTAAAGCATTTGACGTAGTATTACACATTATATATGATATATGTGAATTATCCAGTAATGAAAAATAATTTTCGCATATTGGTCATTATCAAATAAAATAAAATCACGATCAAATATTATTATTATATCAACTAGGTACTATAAGTATTTGGATCGTTTTTGTCATATTAAATTTGAATGAAATTTGCTTATCACCAAAGTGATCCATTGTATCATGTGAAATGGATTTATAAATTAAATTATTCAGAAACCGAAAATACTGGTTACACGGGTTAAACAACATTATTAAAAAAAAAATCATAACTTATTGCCAAGGTAGGTACACGACTAAATAATACAATTTATCTTGATATTTTGAAGTTTACAAAATATAAATAGCTCATAGGTTATAACTGTTATAAGATAGTAGTACTAGAAGGCATTGAATTATTTTTTGGGAATGTGTTTAGACACAAACGTAGAACTTGTCTAGAAACATCAAAAAATATTGTGCAAAAGTTCAAAATATATTATAATGCGCCCCTTAAGGTAAAATGGATGCTTAGACCACTGTCGATAGCCTGATGGAAGTCCAATACAAAATATTCTATATTTGCAAACTAAAAAAAAAAAATAACAACCTAGTGGAATTCCTAACTAGTCGTGAAATGATAGGAATGATATATCAGATATCGACCGCTCGATGGAAATGGAAACTGAAGGACATAGAAGTGAAAGGAAAAGTTTGGCGGGAGTGTGTATACTGTATAGTGTATAATGTACTGGTGGCCTGTAATTAATGCATTAGGAATAATAATAAAAACTGAAATCGTTTTATTTTACCGTTTAAGTATTGACATAAACTGTAATATGTTGATTTTTTTTATAAATATGATCTCTTTATAAATACCTACAAAAAGTTATGTAGATTTTTTCATATTTTTCTCTGTTTCATAGAAAATCTTTGTTTAATATTTTTACTGTTGAATTAAAAAGGCTTGGAACCTACTTATCTTATGTATATGCGATAGTAAATTTAAAATAACTACTTTTTTATATATATATAAAATAAGTTATAATAAATTTTAAATTTTAATGTTTAAGTCATGAGTTTAAATAGAAAGTAAGAATTAAAAAAAAAAAAAAAAAATGTTTTATTATTGATTATAATTAAACAAGTAGAAATAATGGGAGTTTATTAACGTAAATTCTATAAATAATATTTGTATTTAACTCAAAATAATTTTATCTGAAATAAAATTTAAATTAAACACAGTATATTATATTATTAAACAAAATGTATTTGATATAATTGTATGGTTATAGTTAAAAACCAATAAAATGCTTTGTACGAAAAAAAACCATTTATTTATTTAAGTTTGGTTTTATAAGCATGTTTTTTAAATTAATTGTAATCACTATGTATATAATATATATTCTATATTGTATTTGTTTATAATAATGTAATGATATCAAATATATACTGAAAATAAAATATGAATAAAAAAAAAAATGGTTAGTTTTTCATTAAAACTACTCTTAACAATACAAACATTTCATAATTAATAAGTTATATAATATAATTTCCATATGATAATAATTACAATACAAGCCACGAAATGAAATACTAAAATATTTATATTTATTTTACGCTTTAGTCAATAATATTGAAATGTGCTTTCATATGAACAAATTAAATGCAATTGTATTAATAACATACAGTTTCACCCTGAAAATTTAATAAAATATAAAGCTGTGTAGGTGGATATTCAGATACCATTATATGTATAGCATTCCACGTTTAATCATATTATGTCTAAAGCTATGAACAATATTGTTCAGTCATTTGTGTTTCATGTAATAAAACATTAAGAGAGCAATTAATAATTAATACCTATATTATTTAAAATGTTTACGATAAATAGTCAATAGGGGTATTTTACAATTTAAAATACGTCTACTAGTCAGTATGGTTAAATTGGTGGTATTTTTTTTTTTAAATAATTTAAAAATTAAATTCTCATATACATATAAATTATAACGATATATTAAAAATTAAAATATCAAGCATCAATCATATAAGTATAAATTAGATGTTATTTCTGATAATAATCGGTATATTGTTTCATAATTTCTTCTGATTTTAAATTTTTATGGGCATTTAATGGTTCAATGGCTCCTCTAAAAATTAAATCTCTATTTACCATTTAATTGAAATGTAAAACTCAAACACGCCAATAAATTATGTATTATAGGTGAACGAAGCAATACTATACAACAAGATTTTGACAAAATATTTTATCTTAATAAAATGATATGATAATATTACTAGGAAGGTATTGTATTTATTAAAATTTGTGGTCGTTTTAATAAAGATGTAATAGGCAGTTAAAAGAAGAAAAAAAAATATTTATAATAATATGTTAACTGTTGGACGGCGTTCCGCATAGGCAATATAGGTGTTTAACTGTGTAGATTCTGCACTGTAGAGTAATATTTTTATAAACGTTCCAATTAGGTATTAATTCAAAATGATTTTTAATTTTAGTTTTAGTTTTCATTTCATAGTTTGGAATTGTTTTAAAATCAATGTGTTAAATCAATTTAATGAATGGCTAAGAGGCAACCAGCTCATTATACATAGAAAATAAAAATGTAAAATTAGATAAATGAATAAAAATGATTTATTAGTTTAGAACACTGTCAAAATTCCATTACGGATAGTCTTAAATTGTGAATATTATGTCACGAAATAATTTTTGATGTTATATAACGGTTAGTTGAACTCAACTGATAGTATAACAAGGAATGAGTTAAGTTTATTAATTTTTATAAGAAATGGAAAAATGCAATTAGATAACATATAATTTAAAACAACTCGTTAAATGATTAATATATTTTAACTTATAACTAAAACCAAATTTCATTTTCATTTTTCAGACTTGCCTAAAGACGGACCATACATCACTGGAGATAAGTCAATTTATCAGTTTGGTGACACAATAAATTTGAACTGTACATCAGCCAAGTCTTACCCAGCATCCAGTCTTCATTGGTACATAAACAACATTTCGGTAAGTAAATTACGATAAAAAATTCGATCACGTATTGATTTTTTTTTACTCAAGACAAAAGACAGTCATAAAAATAAAAAACTTTTCAATAGTTCGATGACATATTGCTATTATATTGGATAAAGTACGTTATCCACTACGTAAAATGTTTGATTTATTCAAACTAGAATACAACTTAAGTCTGAATCTTGAATCAAAATTTAAGAGTATTTCAATTATTTTAAATGAAAATTAAACAAAAAAGTTAAATCATTCGAATCGTGACTTGTGTTCAAATAATGATAACAATACAGAAAATAAAACGTAAATAAATGGTTTCCGGCAAGTTTTGTCGGTTTCGATAACTGCAGCGTAATAGATGCGTGTTTCTATAAAGGTCTCTGGACACCGTATGACCCTTTATGCGGTCATAATATTCCCGATATGAAATGGTCTGTCCAAAGACTGGTTATAATAGTATTATGTTATATAGTCATAAACTATACGTCTACCGTCCCTCCTCGTGTTCCAGACAGTGCAAGTACACGATTGTATACAGATACCATCTATATTTATAATATTATGTAATATACATTATGCACGCGTGTGTGTGCGTGTGTCTGCCAGCAAAGTACACCGTAACGGAATTACATATCTCACCGACAGTTATAAACTCCCGTAAAAACAATTCTATTTTCATTAAACATTTCACCGTTCAGGTATACTATTTTCCGATCAACAGTTTAGATGAATATACAATTTAAATTATATTCTTATCAAGCTTCATAATTACGCTGCCAATATGAAACGATTTTATTTTGCGATGAATAATTTTATGACTACTTTATACAATATATAACTCTGCGTCTTATTTTTTTTTTTTACCAGAAAAAAAATAGGAACAGTTGGGAACTGTTTAGCACAATACTGCCACACGGCATAATTCTGAACCTGAGCACAATTTAAATCAAATGATTCTTATCTTTTATAGGGTTCTTTGACACCGATGATAGACCACATAATAATGGCAAATGGAATACAAATGTGTTAAAACATATTATACATTTACAATACGTTAAAAAAAACATAAGTTAGACGTGTCGTCAGTTAAATTTACGTCGATTTATTTTTTGTTTAGGTTTTTATGCAACATAAATATTATATATTTGATATAAATGTGTTGCTTCGTAACATATTTTGCAAAAACATAAACACATATTGTTTTCCTTATGACGTGTTCTATATTTTATATTTATTCAGTACAACATAATATACGAATAGATAAAAGACATATTTGTATTACTTCAAAAACCCAAGTTGCATGGATATGAGTATTATATAAATATCAGATATATGTAAGCTTCATTGTATGTAGATAAGATGATAGATTTATTTTAACTTAGTTTTTCGATATCTAATAAAATATATTAATATTTATTTTATCTTTTCAACCTTTTATATACGACGACGAGGATTTGCAAAACACAGCCAAGCTTTATAGATAAAACATTAATAAAATACTAAATTTAAAAAAAAAAAAATGATTCATGTAGTATTTTATTTTTTATCGCTATTATAATTGAAATAATATGAATTACTAAAATTTGAATATAAACGTGATGGATTACTTGCAATTAGATTCTATACGTAACGAATTCAAATCGTATAAATTGAAAAACAAACGAATTACATTTTACACACAAACGTAGTCTATATTTTAGACAGTAAATTAGATAAATTAAACATAGGTCGAATAACCACTAAAATGTGTACACTATTTATAGGTAGTGGATACAAATTCCATGTTTGACGTGAGTAAAAAATAATAATAATAACTATAAGAAACGGATAATTATATTTCAATTAACCATTAAAATATCACATAAAAACAACAAAATGTTGAACTTGTTTAAGTTTTTTTTTCTTGTTTAATTCATAATCTTTGATTATGGTCCTAAAAAATGTGTACCTATATAATAATAATAACTATTCGTATAATGTAAAAACTTTCATTTAGTTTTGTGACTTAATAAATATAAAATTTGAAAAGTTGTTCTCAGTAAATAAATATTTAATTTAGTTTGTACAATGTTATGAAGATAATTTTTTCAAGCTTGAAAATATTAAGCGCCTTGTAATTGCATTTATAATATTTTATTTATGAAATTAATGAATTATCTAAGTAATTACTGTATGTTTTGGCTAGGTATCTAATATTAAACGCTTTTCATCATATACTATTTGATATATGAGTTTTTTTTAAGTCAATCGCCTAGAGCTTTGTTTAATATTAACAAATCGTATTTACAAATGTGTAGTAAATGCACACTCCACTTATGTCTACGTTTAATTTTGAAACTATTGCCAAACAGTCGGAGAAACTTACAAACAACGGTGAAACATTCAAATTAATAACTAAAACAGCTGTATATATAATTATAAAGTGTAATAGCTGCTGTTTCTGCTGCTGCATTTCGCTTATCCTATTTTAGGCACCTGTAAAGAGTGTATTTCAGTTGAAACAGCAAACTGCATTGAAACGGGACGCGGCTTAGCTATTTAAATCTAATTCGACGTCATTCGTTCATGCGTTTTAAAATATTATGTTATATGTCTATAGCGTTTAAGAGAAAAAACACATTTTTTTACGACACGAAGCTGCCAGGTTGAACTCGAGCGTTCAAAAAGTGTACGAGTTAATATATTTACGGCCGTGAAAAATAATAAAATCTTTATATTTCTTTTCTCTTGTACTGACTTTATATTATCATCGAGGTAGTTTTACTGCCGTCAGAGACGCAAGACGAACGTACACGCTAATGAAACTTACAACCTCGGCTGTATATCGAATTTACGCCAATGATAAATTCGCGCACAACAAAACGACAAAGGTGGTGCTGCCGATTTAGCCGATTCAGAATCGTTTATCTTTCTCTGTATTTTCTCCGCCAGAGCTTATCGCTTCGATGTGTTTAATTCCATTACCGATATTCCACTAATAATATACACTTGCTGCAGGTGTTTAATAATTAATTGCTGTCCAAATAGTGACTACATTAACACACAAGTGCAATATGTACCATAGCTCGCGAATTTCCACAAATTTCGATTCGTATAATATATATGGTGACTTGTGGAACGCAAACACAATTAAAAACTATTGTTTTTTAGTTGAAATAGATCGTTTTCGAGCTGACGCCAAACAGTTTTAGCGAACGCGTAAATAACCCTACGACGACGGTCGGTAACTTAAAACACATTATATGTAACTGATTGTTGAAAATTAATTTGAATATCTATCAACTCTATTTCTATACCGAGATAACGGAGGCGATTTTAAATTTAATTATAATATAACCCACGTTCAGTGTCGAAGTATTCCGGAAGAGCCGACTGGAATAAATTTGGCAACGCAATTCTGTAATATTTAATTAAACATAATTTTATGAACAACAATAAACGTGGTCTAATAGTAGAAAAAATAAAGATGTGTTTTATTTTTCGAAACCTAAGTAAGTATATGTATATGAAGTATATACCATAATATTTAGGTACGGGATATAATGCTATGCTATATCTATAGCGTTTAAATGTGTGTTCCTTAGTTCTATCATTCATAAAGCGACAAAGCATTAGCTTTTTGAGTCGAATGAAAATCCATTTCACCACCTTATACCACTCGTGTAATCCTTTCGGGTCTAAGACACATGGGAAACGGATGAGTTCCGGTCTGTTGGACTTGACAAATATTTCAAAAGCTCACACATTCATATTGACAGAGAACTTGAAATGCATTAGATTTTCTAGAAGGACACTATACCACGAGTAGTAATACTATCTCAGTAAACGTAAGATTATTTTTTGTGAATATATATATATATATATATATATATATATATATATTTAGCTATACAATTAATTATATACATACATATATAATTTACAAAAACGGTTAGATATTTTTGTACATTTTATATATCTTCATAGTTAGTTGTCCGGTTACTCCGGTTGGGTGTTCTAGGATGAAGTCGTGAGATTAAGTTATGAAGTTTTTCACCGATTTTATGATGTATTACCTCTACATCCTTCGATTTTCATTAAGATACAGTTAGTTTTTATAACTATATACGATGATAGCTAGAGCTATCCCATGTCATTGTGTAGTAATTTATTTCGGATGGACCTTAAAGCCATGAGTGCTATTCTTAGGAATTTGTTTTGTAGAATTTGCAATTTGTATTATCATTGGTGAAGCAGTATCCTTACTGTCCAATTGGATTTCTTGGTTGTTAATCTAAACTAAGGCTAAATTTACGTATTTTCTCTTGCTAAACTATTTTAGCTTTACTTTTCGTAGAATTCATGATAAGTTTCTGAAGTTTCTCCCTCAAAAAGCATAAAAATAATTCTTTGATGGAGTAGATATTTTGTTAACGTTTCTTAGAAAAAGTTATTGACTATTGATTTAAATGCAATCAAAAAACTGTAAAAAATTAAGCATGGAGTTAGGTATTTTTTTTAAAGTTATCAAGCTTTATAAACTTTTAAATAATATTACTTATTATATTCAATCGACAATATAATAAATATTCGTTATTCTTAATTATCCAAAAGGGCGTTTTATTTAAAACTTTTTTGATGTGGATTCATTATTTGTACAGTTACAGAATCCTCATAATATGCTCATATAGAAATAAATAAATTGTATCATTTGTAATTAAAACATAAATTCAAATATAATAATTAATCAACCATGTTTGAAAATGTATCCGTCACGCATAGATGATTTCCCAACATTTTAACGATATATTATTATGCATAAATATAATTGTACAATGTACATATACAAGGTATATAGATATAAAGAAACGAAATAATGCCACAACCTCTCGTTACGATACCTAGGTATTGTTGACATTTTTTTTTCTTTATAATTTACAATAAAATACCTAGACACACATGTCATTGCACCTTTTATGCATATATTATTATTTGGTATTCTGTATAATCACACATACACCCAACATGGGTCAACTATAAATATGAAATATATTATAGTAAAACGATTGTATATTACACGATTAAATGTGAAATGTGAAATAATTAAATCGTTTTATCGTAGTTTGGACCTTGTATATACTCAATATAAGACAATCATGAATAAGAATCAATGGTCAAAAAAAAATTCATTCAAGTACGAAATAAGTAATAAACTAATAACCGATAAATTCAGAAAAAAATATCAAAAACAACCGCAAATACATCAATGATTTTACATTATAAATCAGAGTAAAGAATGCAACCTACCTACTTAAGTTCGTCAAAAATCAATTAAAATAAAACGATATTGCGTAATAAGTGCGTATCAAAATTATTATTATGACGCATGTATAACGATTTATTTACCATTGATTTCTGTCGTTTAGTAGAGCATTATATATTTTTTACACCTACTAAATTACTGCATAAAACGGCTTTAAGCCACCGGTAAAAAATGTAAACAAATAAATAACACGAGAAATTCTTAACGAGGTTGTCTTTTGCATAATGGCGTTTAAAATATGATGTGCCGGTGAAAAGGATTATTACACGCAAGTTTCATGCACGCATTTCGGTCACGGTGTGGTTTTTGTGTCATATAAGGGGGTACCCCGTGCCAAAATCCGGTGTACGAACCGTAATTATACAGTCGAGCAAGGGTTGAAGTGAATTTGAATTTTCATCACTTTGATATAATATAATATTTTAAGAATAACTTATGATTTCCACTAGAAGGTTTACCCGCTAAATCGGATCTATGCTAAAAACCTAACGATGATTTACCATGGTTCTAGAAAACTATGAGTTCGTGGCGCCGCTCATATTCCGATTAGACTAAAATATCTTATCATTTTCGCGTTATGTTTTTGGGTTATTATTACATTACTGTTCATAAATTATTTATCGTTTATATTAATAATATTAAATACCTATATACAAACATTATTAAAAATCTGTTTATTTTTTGTTCCTATAATTGGAGAATACTAGAAATGAACCAAACAATTTATAAACTTTGAATTCCAAACAACAATCTGTTAAATTATTCAGTTTCTTTATTTAATGCATTTGTTTATTTATTTCAAGTCCACGACCCAGATGTTTGAATAAGATTTTTAAGACGTTCATTATAATATATCCATTTTACATATATTATCATTTATCAGAATATCAATAAAAATATTACCATAAAATACATAGTCATGAACCCTATATATTATAATAAAAATCACTTGTCATCAATGATTTATCTTTTAAATATAATTTGAAACACCAAGCAGTTTATTCTCTGATATAAACGTAACTAAGAACAATGAGTTGTTATTAAAAAATAAACGACTATATTATAATGATCTGGTTTGGTATTTGGAAAATCTACTGTACAGTTAAAACTAATATTTTATCAATTATAGTTTTGTTTAGATGGCCGTGGTAATTTCGGTAGGTATAGTACAGATTTAGCCAAGTTCTTGAAAAATGTCTTGATATCACCATATATAGCTTGAAGCATATTTTCAAAGAGTCAATATTTGATGAGCAATCAATGTTGGTTAAAATTATTTATTCATAACACCCAGTAAACACCATTAAATAAAAAATGAAAAATACTTTTTTCAAACTTCACTTTTTGAATTTCTATTTTGAATCTGTCTTTCTGACAAAATTATGATTGTGGAAGAAAATTTAATTTTGACGTATAACACGTTATTCTTGCATGATGGTTATCGTGGCCTGTGAAATATTCACTTTTGAAGCATGGGACATTATCATAAGAATTTGAACCTTAATTTTTGTTTTTATTCCGATTTTTATTTCTCACTAATTGTGACGAGACTATTCTAAAGCATATGATTCCTAATGGTTTTTTTTTTCAATAAAAATAATGACGTTCAAAACAATTTTACTCCCAAAAGTTATTCAGATCTAAAATATTAACGAAAACGTTAAAAAAATATTGTTATCTCCAAGGGGAGGGAGGAGGGGGGGAATCGCACACGAGTATTATATGAGTCTCGATGAAGGGTGAAATTGATAATGAGTACAATTTATTTTGAAGTGTCCAACTCTAATGTAGTTAAATGGTTGTTTAAATTATACAATAGTTTGGTTTAAATTAATTTTATTCATAATGTATAGTTTAATAGGAAAAGTATTTGATTTTGATGTTGGTACCTAAAATATATTATGTAAAACGAAATGCGATGAGCTTTAATTAAAAAGTCTGAACTCTGTCTTCATTTCGTCGACACCCCCAATATAACATTAAGCGGGTTATTATATAATTTCAATTGGCCTAAGAGGTTTATTAATATCAACATAAAGATAGGTACATGCACAATTGGTATACTCTACATTTTTCATTTTGATATTCAATTTTGATTTATATTATATTGGTGCATATAAACATATTAATTATAGATACCACTCACAATTATATTTAGATATTTTACTTTGTCGACCGACTTTTCGTGATGTGAGCTATAAATATTAAATTTAGATCATACAAAATGATAATATTATTTAACATTATTAGAATTATAATTATAATTTTTTATCAACGACACAATAAAATTAAACGCGTATAGCATGTATATGATTTCAAAATAAAAATACAAATCATTAATTATTATCGCCTATATTTCTTCACATAAAAATCTATTAGTTTTTTTGATATTTTGAAGAACAAATATTAAAATATACAATATTTTCTAGGGGTAAATATTTTTTCATGTGATAAACAAAGCTTTTTATAAAATGTATTTTACTTGGAGTTGAAAATAATGATTTTTGCACGTATACTCACGTGGAGTATTGTGGATGTGTCGTGTTATAAATATATATATATATATTTTTTTTTTTACTTTTTAAAAACAGTAAGTTTCTATAATATGTGCGTTCGTGTGTTTCACAGGCGAGAGAAGAATCTTTGAAGAGGTACCCAGCGCAAAAACACCCTCGAGGGCTCATGACGACAACTTTGGGGTTGCATTTACCTTTGGATGCGGAGACCGTATTGAACGGGGCAGTGAGGGTCAGGTGTGTGGCTGTACTTTCACCTGTATTGTGGACTGGTGACAACGAGAAAGTGCTACCCAGACAAGATAAAAGAGAAGCACTCCTGCTCGGTAATAAATTGTCTACCCTTATTTATACATTGATATCGAATATGAAAAAAAAATACGTATACTAACAGTTGTTATTACATTTGAAAATCGGTTTGGAATAATTTTAAAGTGTCAAAATGACCTATTGCTGATATTGAAAAATGAGGTTTTTTTCTTGTACTTACTCTCACTGGATTACATTTTAGCTTCTACTTTAAAAATATTCCTATACAGTAATGCTACATGGTCGTCAAAAACAAAAGACATGACTTCCACATTGAATAATTATTAACTATGTAAATTAATAAATTTCTGTTTAAATTTACAAAATATCCAATACCACTTAAATGTCATAACATCTTACAAGTTATTTTTAACATCACTGTATACATTGTACATACTATATTATTATCTGACATTCAATATTATTTTTTTTTTTTTTAGTGACAGGATCTTCCAGCGAGTGTAATCCCAACAGAATCGTCGTGTTCCTATTTTTATCACTCATACATGTGTTTTTTTAAAACAAACAAATTATCAATAAATACATAAAAAAATATCATATCAAAAATACTTTTATTCTAATATTTTAATTTTTTGAAAAATGTATTTTATTTGTAAATTGGATTGTATTAGATATAGCTTAACCCCATACAAATAAATATGTACTACTTGTGTTAAATATATCATTATATGTTTAAAATTGTTTTATACCTCACTTTGATTCGTTTTTCACGTTTCATATAGTACTATTGAAAAAAAAAACATTGTATGTCTATTAGAGAGACGATTATTGCAAGTCTGTAGCAAGGGCCTAGGGGAATTTCATGAAAATATCAATCTCAATGTACAAAATAACTATTTTATATTCTACCTATAGTTGTCAATACTTACTTATATTTATACTTTGAAAATTAATTTATATTAAATAACGGCTATATTGTGAGACGCTACGTTTTTCTCAATTTTATTAATATATACCTGCGTGTAATAAATAATCATGGTCGATTGAAGGATGGTATTACACACCTACAACGCCCTCTTTCACTTCGCCACTGATAACTTATATTAGAAATTATTACCTTAGCTTGCAGGTTCCTATATTCAAGACTAGCCACAGTTCATAAACACAATATATAGGTAAAAAATCGCAACAATTCATTAAAACATGATACACCTATCTAAAATAAGTACGATTTTTCTAAAACAAATTTTAATTCATTATATTATAATTTAGGGATGATATAAAATAAACAAGTAATGGTTTTACTTCCAAAATTAAAACCCAACAATCTTCGTCACAATTATTATTAACGCATCATAAATGTATTTTTTGTTTACATTGGATTGATGGTTATCAATAAAAAATGCTGATACCTTTTCCATTCATTTAATATCGTAAAACACATCAATCACACATCAATATAATTTTGTTTTGTGCAAGACGTCATATTTACGTGATCGTATTTCATAACATTATGTAAACTCCCATATTATGCATTGGTACTATAAGTTACCAGATGCCAAAATATTAATGCAATGACGTATTGCAAAGAATTAAACGAGTTTTAAATGCGAAACGTGGTGAAACACAATTTGGCGACATTACAATTTCCCGGCGAGCTTTCACACAGATCAAACATTCAAACGTATCATTAGAGTAATTTATATTTGTATTATGAATTATTTTAATCCAATCACTATGTTATATTATGTATATGCTATATTGTATTGATACGAGTTGTGTCTGATGTCCAGTCTTTGATGATATTGTCGTTGTTCGAACAAAACTGGTGTGTGATAGGTGAGAATAAAACACAGACACCGAAACATGTGAAACTAAATGTACAATGGATATCATTAGATTTTATAACAACGAAATACTAATATGAGCATAGTTGCAATCAGTCACTCGTTATGGTGGTCGGTGGACATCGTATCGGTGCTTGTTACCCGTATAGAACGTCACAGGGTCAAGTCATCACAGTCTCTCGACGTCGTTTCGAATGCACACGTGTGCAGGCGGCTCTCGATCTCACACCTCCCCTCTGATCGGGTAAGGCGCGACTAAGGGTGAGTCGAACGAGTCGCGTGATTAGCCCCAAAATGGCGGCTGACGAGCGTCGGAGATATGTTGCAGTGTTTCTACTAAGTAGTTTGTGCTTGCGAATTCCGTGGACCACATCAGTTTAAAAATAAAAGTAATAATATTATACCAGCTAAAAATAATTACCAATAAAATATTTCTAACACTGTTCTAATATATGTTTCACATAAAACCTATCCTATATTCTTATTTGAATTTCTAATTTAATAATAAATCCCAAATTTTACTATATTCATAATATTATACTTTTATTTCAAAAGTGTGATTTGTCCATAGATATTAATTAATAATTAGTATAAATTCTACTACAAAATATCATCACATTTTTTAAATAATTTTTATATGACGTATACATTATATAAATATACATATTTATGTTTGTGTGATGTTTGTCATACAGAATTTTTATTGAAGTAATTATTTTTTGCATTTAAATTTGGTATATTATATTCTCATTTTTCTATTTCTTATTTATATTTTACACCTCACAATGAAATACCCATGGAATATTTATTATAAATTATTCAAAGTATTATTTTTTTTTTTAACGGCTGAAAAATATAGAAAGCCGAGTTAATAATAGTTTCCAAAAGAAGTAATATAATACGTAAGTACTCAACAAATTGTATCTTCAGCTGTTGAATCTTAAGCGTGAGATATCCTATTCCCGAGAAAGCCAAGTACGCTACCAGTAGCAATGTCTATAGCACTCAAATGTATTTTTACTTGCATGAAAGTATTAATTTTTTAGTTCTCATATTTATTGCACTGAGTATACCTAGAAATAACCAAATATACTGCTGATGAGCTGGGAATAAATTAATTAAAATTGAAACATTATTTGTTCGACTGAATTACAGAATCTGATAACATTATACAGTAGAAATATACAGTTTTAATGATTTTTTTAATATCACCATTGACAGAAATCGTTATAAAACAATTTGTTATGTCTTGTATTGTATGTTAAGGTGCATAATAAGACCCATATGAAAACCATCATGGTGTGGGCGGTGTGGCTGAAAAAATTTCCACTAATATATATTTGTCAAAAAATAGATACTAACACTCTGGGACGGAGTTTAAATGATGTCGGAGGCCGTATATTAAAATTGTGATAAAATATTTTTACCACACCATAATAATATAATGCCAAGGGTGCTCGTGGATGGTATAGTGTACACAGACTATTTCAGCAGGATGTACACTGAAAAACGTTTTAAGTATCGATAGAATATACATTTCATTTCACATTCTCGAGCAAAATTCCATATTGTCATCTATACCTATAAAACAACTTGTGCAGTATTAAATTACTCATCCTCGTTTACCAGTAAGTACTTATTTAGTTATACGTTTTTTACATTTTAACACGCTGTTATATTCAATACCAACAATGATAACTACACCAATTCATGTATGCTGAAATTCCATAGTAAGAATCCGAGTGATAGGACATACCATCTAAAAAGCCATTTAGTACAGCGTAAATAAAATTAAAAATATTTGATCTACCTTATTATAGGTTATAATACTATATTTTTAAAGTGGTATTTACAGAAACCTGTTATCAAGTGAGGTTTTGTGCTAAATGCGTGCAGTAGTCAAACGTTTCTTCAACTCCGGAATAGTAACAAAAAAAAACAACAAAGCTCTTAGAATATTAGAATATTTGGTATCGAATTTGTTAGTCAAATAATTTTAAACGTTTAAAAGCCATTCATATATTTGAATAAGAAAACGTGAGTTGGGTTCAAAAATAATAATAATAATAATAATAATTTCTCTATAGGAAATTAAATATTTTCATTGTTTTTTATTTTAGTTTTCAATAAAAAGGTAAACAGGGTATTTTGAACATGTATTTCAAATATTTAAATACCTATATCGAATGATTTTTCAAGAATGAATTTGAAATGTTAATTTATATTTGTGTTTCAACTAGGTTACTCTATAAATAATTTAAATATTTATGAGTTTTAAAGTTCTAATTGATACAAGTTAGAATTTAAGACTTCATTTTATTCTATATCTCAAGTTCTCAAGTATCACTATGTGATATACAAGTATGTATGTATTTATTTATATGACTTTTATGTCTATAGTATACATGTAATTACAATTAATAATAATATCAAAGTAGGTATATTTATTGTGTTAAAAATCCAAAAGAAAAAAAATTGATAAAAAATTGTACACAATTTAAAGATGAGCATGAGCAAATCAAGGAAAAATACAGACTACAGTTACCATAGTTATAAATACTATAATTTTGAGTATCATATTGTTAAAAGAGTTATTACTCACATATGCTTTAAGTAATATGGTATTTACTAATAACACTTTATAATTGGTAAAAGTTTCATATAACTGATTATAAATAGTTTTAGAGCGTAATTTATATGAATACTAAATAAATATATATATATAATTCAGTGTAAATATATTAAAATAATTGTTTCCATTTATGAATAATGTAGAATTAAAATATCAAGTTTTTTAATGATTATAATTTACCTAATGGCATTTGAAGTCTTAAACTTTTGCATTGCATACTCCCACTGCATTATTTTTGTTTAACTGAGTAATTTATTAGTGAAACAGGGGCATACATAAAACGTATTATGATTTAAAATGCTTGAGTATTTTTCTTTTTGTACAAAACTTAATGCAAAAAAATAATTTAAGATTGCAGAACTTTCGAATTTAGATGGATTTGTTTTGTTTTGACCATTTTAAAATTTAATTTACTTTTTTGCAAATTGTATAAATTCTGATACCAATGTAGGCATAATACGGTGTCATGGATATAATTATTTTAATTAAATATAGATTATGCATGAAAATTAAACGAATTATTATAACTGAACAGTATTGGGCACTTCACGAATATAAATATAAGATATAATATTGTATGCATAATATATCATATATATTATGTATACAGGGTGTCCCGCGAGGATTTACCCATTGCGATATCTCACGAAATAATGGAGATATCGAAATTCTGGTATTATAATAAGATTCACAGGGATAAGAACTACAATTATTTCATTTTTTAATTTATTATAATGTTTTTTGTAAAAAAATATTTTTTTATTTAATCATTTCCAAAAATATTAAAGATAGCCATTTTATAGAGTTTATTTTTCTGAAAATATTGACGTTTCAAAATTTTATTTTCATTAATTTCCTGAATTTTAATATTTTTTCTAGTTTTGAAGAAATAAAATATGATTATAATTTATAACTATTAGGAACACGAAAGGTATAATTCATTCGGTTGTATGGGAATGCGCGCGGCGTGGCGGGTCACCTGTTTGATGACATTACGGTGTTAAATTATTCGCAATTTTTCTCGAAACTAAAAAAAATATTAAAAATCAGGAAATTAAAATTTTGAAACGTAAATATCTTCAGAAAAATAAACTCTACAAAATGGCTACCTTTATTTTTTTTGGAAATAATTAAATTAAAAAAATATAATTTTTAACTTTTTTACCAAAACATTAAAATCAATTAAAATATGAAATAATTGTAACTCTTATCCCTGTGAGTCTTATTACAAAACCAGGATTTCGATATCACCATTATTTCGGGAGATATTGCAATGGGTAAATCCTCACGGGATACCCTGTATAATATATATAAACTAGTATTTTTTATATTTACATATATTTTTATTTTGAATTTATTTCATGAAATAAATATAGTTACAAGTTTTATGTAAAAAGTAAAATTCCCATAATGCCATGTACAAGAAAAATAATATGCATAACCAACTATGGATATGAGGATAGTTTAGTGAAAGCATTTCGAAAAATATGAAAGTCCACTATTTGGTTTTTTCTTTTAGCTCCCTACCGTGTTATATACACGGATAAAAAATAAAACATAAAATATTTACAAATATAAATCGATATCAAAGTTTGATAGCCTATCGTCTTACACAGATACAGAGAAAAAAAGTAGACTTAACATAATAATTATCGTCATCAACTTAAATTTTAAATTCTAGAAAAAATGTTAAAGTAGAGTAAATGTTGGCAAGCACATAACAATATTACTGTCGAATGAACTTCATTTTCATTTTAAATAATTGTTAAGTCTATTTGTTTGTTCTATTAAACATTGCTAAATGAATATGTAAAATAATAATAACAATAAAAACGCTTAATAATGCAACTAAGTCTATACAAAATATATTATTGTAAACAAATAATATAAAATAATATGTAAAAACAAAACTATACCTATGTAAAGAATTATATAAAAACAATGTCAGCCAATGGCCACCGCTGCTGAGGCTTATTTCTAATAAAAAAAAAAATATATATATATATATATATATAATCTTTCAATGGTAAATGATTGTTGTCAATACAGTTTTATTAAATTTTTTTGAACTTTTCGGTTTATTTTTTTTTTTAGGTTTGCGACCCGTATCAAGTTCCGGGACTATTCTCTAAATAATTAAGCACGCTGGCGCGTATAACATACATACGCATAGGTATCGTTTAAACGTTCAACTGCGTATTCGCTGTCGGAAACGGTTCCTAAATCGTATGCGTCTGACCGTTTCGCCATACACCACCTCAACTATACGTAACCATCACTAACGCGCATCGACACCAGAAGAATCACTCTGAAACAATTTACCGGCGACCTGGTGGTCGTCTCGTATCGAGATAGGTACCTCACACTCTCTCTCTATATATATATACATATATAGTACAGTGTGTGTGTTTTCTATATATATATATATATATATATATATTTATACATATACATTATACACATATGCAGTACTTTAATATATATATATATATACATTAGGTACGGAAAAAAATCACCCAGCAGCGGCAGTACAATAAAACAGTCTCGTCCATTGGGATTTACCAAATTCGTTATTAAAGGGAGCCGAGAATTGCGGGGTGCAATAACGTTTTACCAAAGTGTATACATATACCACACATACGAACAACACACACACAACACTCCGTACACCCGTTAAATTGCAAACGAACGGCTGACCGACGAATAGAGCCTTTTATTCGATTCCTTTTCGCACTGCGATCTGTGAGCAAGGATATCTCTTCCTCCGAGGCTGAGGGCTTAGGAGCTGAGGTTAGGTTATATACGCAAGAATAACAGCCGCTTTTTTTTTTTTTACTAAAGAAAGATTTTCTACGATTTGCACCCCCCTCACAAATGCACGCCACGCAAATATATATATATATATATATTGTATATAATCGTAAAAATTATCGTCGTTGAGAAATTACACTTTCACATAATAGCTGTAGGGACTTGCAGCAGCCCATTATTACCGCCGTATATACACCTATAATACGAACCGAATTTGAAATGTACAGGGTGATGTGTTCAAAATTGTTTTAAGCCAATCGTCTTATACGGTTGTGCTGAATGTTATTATATATTATTATTATTATCATTATAGGTATCACTAATTGCAGCGGCAATACAATATTGGTCGAAGTAAAACATAATTAAAATATTTCAATCGTGAAAAGACATCTTGAACAGTACAATATTGTAATGCATTATCAGTTACGACCGTATAACCCCCCACCCCCCCGTCTATACACGATATTATATTATCCTATTTTCCTCGAAAACAGAAAACACCCTGTATACTTCTGCGTCTGAAACGCTGTAAGTATTTTCAGTTTATATACATTGCAAATAAAATATAAATGCTTAACACCATTTAACCGTATAATATACGACGTTCGATATAATGAAATTACACAGTATGGTGTATATGGTAGGTATTGTGGCAAGTACCTATCTTCTGTTTATTATAAAATTGTCTAAAGTAATGGCATTTTGTAAGTTATATGAATAATTGTATACTAATCGTTTACTGGTATTCAAGTTAGTAGCGAGTTATATTCAAATGATTATTCGAAAAAATAAATAATATTTGACTATTATAAGAACTAAATTTATGGATAATCTAATAAAACTATCAACGGTGTTGATTATTTTTATTAGCTAATATATTTATTTAATTAAGACACTCATTTTAAAATGGATTTTTTGTATTACTTAAGTCCTAAGTAATTCCCAATTTTTTTTTTTATTCTTACTTTGATATTATCATACTATATATGATTAATTTTTATTTTCATTAAAAACAAATGTTGATTGATTATATATATCGAATATACTTATATATCATCGGTATTGAAACCAAAAACTGTAATTTTGTTTCTTTAAATATTACATAATTAAACAATTATTATTTATTACTTATTAGTATATTACCTATAAATTAATAATATTTAAGATTTAACTATTGTACCAGCAACAAATAGGTACAATAAAATAAACATTTTACAACGTAGGTATATTTAATACTTATTTTTATTTTATCACCCAATACAAATATTGTTGGGCACATATGTAAGTGGAAACCTCCAAGTATTTGTATATATATATATATATATATATATATATATATATATATATATATATATATATATTTATACTACAAATGTTGAATTGGTGTGGAAAATAAGACACGAACAAATGGTTGTAACTTGACATATTTTAATATTTTAATATTTTACATTTAATACTCATAATAATTATATATTATATTGTTCATGACTTAAAAGTTAAAACTTGTTTTATTAATGTATAGTACACTTTTATCAATTTCTCATATAAGTAATTTGTAGAGTTTTTTATTTTTTTAAATTATATATTCAATCTGTTTACAATAAAAAACAATAAGTAATAAGGATAACATAGAAAATATACAAACATGGATTACATGAAGAGGAGACCGTTAATTATCAGAACCTCAGAAAAACCTTTTTCCCCCTATTTCTCTAGATATCTAGACCAATTTCCTTTTAATTGACGGTGAATTTATGGTAATGTAAGAGAGGACATATTTTGAATGAAAATATTTATGTGGTTTGTTAATTTTGAATGGAAACTTTTGTAGTGGCTTTTCGCAATCTCGTTTACTGATTGTATTTTTAGGTCATTATGGAGGGCTGAATTTGTTATGTAATATTGAGCACCAGTGATAAGTCTAAGGATAATTGACTAGAACTAGAAGGCTTAGGTATAGGGCGAATGTTTGCGGGTTTTGCTAGGTCCCAAATTTGGATGCCGTATGACCTACTGGCCTGATGATTAATTTGTATTGGAGCAGTTTGTTTTTGAGACTCAAGTTTGATTTTAGTAGAAGTCTAAGTAGATAGATACGGGAGTTAAGTTGTTTTCGTTTTTGTTTGGTATGGTTTGACCAGGTTAATCTTTTATCAAAAGTTATACCTAGGTATTTGGTTGACTGGTAAAGAGGAATAGGTTTGTTATAGAACTTTATTGGGGGGGGGGGGCACTCCCTTTTGTTTGGTGAAAAATTCACATGTGCGGATTTTCGGTCATTGATTTTAACCTTCCAATTTTTGTACCAATTTTTGTACCAATATTCTATTTTATTTAAATGTAATTGTAAATTTTGAGATGCGATATCAGAAAATTTATTTGACTTAAGTATTGTTGTGTAGTTAGAAAATGAGGCGAGATGAGTTTGGTTTGATGTAGGTATATCAGCAGTGAAGATATAATAAAGTATAGGCAAAAGGTCACTGTCCTGGGTTTATAGAGTTAAATATCTTTTGTACTTTATTTAAAATTTAAATAAGATATAAAAACAAAAAAACGTGCTTGAACCAAACGGACTTGATACGAAAATAAGATATAATTATACACTTCTTACATGGTTATTTCTTGAAATTTTTATTCTTTTAACCACACACATTGCACACAGAATTTCACCAGCCGTCTTCGTAATGTAAAAAGTGTTTTTCAAAATAAAATAAAAACCCCCATTTAAACCTTTACTGTAAAATTAATATTTATTTATATACATATATACAATGTTAATATTTAATATTTATATACATATATACAATGTTAATATTTAATATTTATGTACGTAATAGGCATAATATTAAGCTTTCTCTTTTGGTTTTGAATGCACATAAAAAAGTATTTTTTGTAAAATATGTGGTCACACAAATTATATTTTTTATGTTTAAAATTACATCAAACCCTGGGTCATCTTTAAACGAATACTGATTTAAAGTGAAGGGTAGCAGATATTCGACATAACAGGGGTTATTATAAAAGAACAAAAAAACTACACATGGGGGAAGTCATATCGTTTCAATATACACATAAGCGAGGGATACTATGTAAAATATACATTAGTTGTACCTAACTACTTACTGGCCCACCACCACATCTGTTTCACCCATAAAAAAAAAAAAAAAAAAATAATAACAATAATACAAAGTTATTGTTTGAGCTGACCGACAAAAATCAATATATTATGTATATCATTATACACATAACGGTAATTTTGACAATAGAACTTAGCAAAAAAAAAAAAAAATTATATAAATTATAATACAGTTATAATATGTATATTTTATATACATCAGCCGATATTCACTTCCGCCTTTATTCAATTTTTGTTTTTCGTTTATATTATATAAAAAGAAGAATAATCGCATTAATATTTTTCATTACTTTGATCCGTGGTTTTTAATGGATTTTATATGAACAGTTTTTGCCCGTCAAAAAATACTTTTGTATATATTTTATGTTCTAAATGTATTTTGTAATTTTCACCTACCTCATATTATATTTAATAAAAAAATAAGAATTATAAAATATAACTATAATAAGAATTTAAATAATTTGTAGTGCTTCATTAATTATTCATATGTAAACTTCGCGATAATGCCTAGAGCTTTGAAATTCATATTATATTATATTATTATATTATAATATGTGTATACATATAACGTTTTTATTTATACATTATTATATACATATAGTGTATTATACTTGAACAATACGTATATATACATACAAGTACTTAATGAAACAAGAAAACTGAAGAAGTAACAAAGTTGTGATAATTTCCCTTGATAATCATGAGAATCCTTGCAAGCGACACAAGTGTAATTTAAATTTGCATATGCCAGAATCCTTGCTTAGTGTATATCTGTCACATCAAAAGTAGGTGGAAGGAAATCGTCCAAACGAATGAAATAATACAAAAGTTTAAACAATTATAATAATGACTATTAACTGATAAATAACAAGTATTGTTTTTATTATTTGTTTACATCCGTGTGTAATACAGTCGTAATTGACGTTTCACTATCTGGAAATAAGCCGCAACTTTTATCTTAATTTTTACGATTGATTCATCGATCCGTAGTTATGTGTTACATCTTGCATGATATACAATTATGAAAATATTTGTATTTAATGCACAATATCACCGTTCTCGATCCAGTGTAAATTAAATACATTTTCACTCAAAAAATTGCAGTATTATATCGGTTGCCACGTGGATTTATTATACTTCCTTTCGGTAAGCTTACTATACAAATATATAATATAAATTAGAAAACATGATTTCTTATTTTTATTTTAATATTTTTCTTTCTTTTCACCTGTACGTTTTCACCCCCACACCTATAACTTATTATCATCACGTATATATTTTTTCAAAGTTTCATACAAAAATGAAAAAAAAAATGAATTTAAAAAAAAAGTTTTACTGTCGTAAAAGTTACTGCAGGTGTATAAATATATAAAAATAAAGACGAAAAAAACACTGTGGTTAAGGTCGCACCACTACTGCCACTACCAGTCGGCATATAGACATGTTTAATATACGGAGGAGTATGAGTGCGGGGTGAGAAGTGTGCGTGGTGGAGGTCCGCAGTCCTCTGGGTGGCGGTGTTACCGATCAGGTGTGGAAGCGGTGTGGTGGTGTAGGTAGAGGTCGGTGCGGGTGGGTATAAGGAAAAGATTTACAGTCGTTATTCATTAGCACACCGGCGTCAAAAGTTGGCAACAATTACAACAGTAACGCCGCCGAGTCTCGGCGGGCGGGAGGTTGGTCTCCGCAAAGGCTGGCGCGCGCGTTTTAGGAGGTCGTAACTCAAAGGTCCCGCGTGTAATTCGACCCGCGTAAACGAGTGCGTGCGTGCTTTCATGTGGATACGGCGAAGAGAAAAGAAGAATAGTAGCCAGATTTACCGTGTAGATTGGTGGGTAGATGGGTGGTTGGTTGGGTGGGTAAAGGTACTTTCTGTTGCGAGAGGAAGTGATTGCGACGGGCACCCCATTGTATACCTAAATTGTCTTGATGTTTTATTTTTTATTTTTACACCTGTTTTTTTTTTTTATGAACGTTATGTTTTTAGTTCCTTAGTGGTTATTTTAATAACTATTTCTATCACATGTACAATATATATAATATACGTTTTTTTGTCGTTTTACAATAGTAGGTACGTAAAAATTGGCAAAACCTCCTGAAAACCTTCCAAAAATATTATTCTACATGGACTTGTTGGACATATGCACTATTACGAGATTTCGTTGGTGAAGTTAACAATGATGAAAAGTAAACATGACGCGTATGATTGTGGTTGTTCAGTCATAAAAATGATTTCTACGTTCTAATACAAACAAATTGCTTTGCTTATAAAGTTATAACAATATACATATCATAATTTAAATTCTGTAAAGATCTTTAAATAAAAAAAGGAAATTAAATAGTTTATACAGAAACAGAGGTTACGTCGTTTCAGGGTAGATTCAGATAATACGATGCAGCCTTTATCAACAAAAAAAAAGTGTTTGTTTAAAGAAAAGTATCGACAACCTTTCTTTCCATCACTACCTCTGATTAGTTTGGTATAAGAGATAGACCATAATACCAATATGATAAGACCCATAAGGCCATAATAATATTTCTAAAATATTCTCAACAATTGTAAATTTGAATTTAATAATATAATTATTGATGAAATTTATTTATTGTAATACACCCTAAAAAAAATAATTCAGATACGAAATTATAAAAAAGCATCCAGTTATTAAATAATCCCAATTTTTTTTAAATACATTCACTTATCTACTTTAAAAAGTAGTCTAGTTCATTATAAAGAAGTACATTCTATTCATATATTTAATAAATGTTTGATTTATTTGTGTATTGAAAGTATGAGCGTTCATCATCTTAATAATGTAAGTAATATTTTTATTTTAGAAAAAAATACCGTACAACCTCAATTGAATAATTATCAATAATTTGACGATAGTCTGTAATTATATTTTTTATAAGTTTAATTTCTCGAAAAAAAAATGGAATATATCACATAATATTAAAAAAAAATACATGAATGAGCATTATAAATTGTAACTATGATACTATAATATTATTAATTCATGATGTTTCTTGAAATTAATCTGATTACAATCCAATTTAATAAAAATTGTATCTATAGAGTTTAATTTTATTCAAAACGTGTCAAAAAAATAACGAATTGGTTGGATTAGAATGAAAACAATTTCAAAGAAGTCTTAATCCTGGGAGTTAAATAGTTATTACTCTGAATTTCATTCAAAGAAGTTATTTTAAATATTTCACTATCTTAAAACTTGGGTTTAAAAAAAAAATCTTTCACCTTGGTGTAAAACAAAGACACACCATGTACGTACTAGTCTATTCTTTATTTTATTCGTTCGTTTGACAGCAATACTTTATATTTTGCTTTTATGATGGCCATACAACTATATAACCATATAATATAACGGAAATCAAATTCATCGGGTTATATCGTTAAGTTACGTTTTTGGAATAAATTAAATAAACATTGACTAATCGATATTACCTATACATTTTATAATAATAATAAAAAAAAATTATAATAATTTAATGAATTCGGTGTATTATTTTTTGTTTTCTTTGCCATTTTGGTTCTTCTGTGAATAAGATTTACCTTAACATGTAAACATAGACCTCCTTATATCTAACAAAATAAAAAACAATAAAATATATTTTTTCGTACAAACATTAAAAGGTAAATATTATTCAATCGTATATTTGTTCTGCGCTTACAATCATAAATATTATATATATACAATAGTTGTTGTAGTTACAAGCTTCTCCCTATTTGTTTCGTATAATTTAACATTTTCTATGCTCGGGGACTGTATTATACTCACTGTCTATCGATCAATTTAATACAGTATGACCTATGTCCCGTGATGCTTTTTAAAGTGAAAATATCGTTTGTGTTCGATTTTGTCGATATTCGACCTACGCGTGAGTCAAGTGTCAATATAATATCATAATACGTATGATTTAATGTAGTTGTGCGATTTACAAAATAATTAATCGTATCTTTGGACATTGCTAAAAAATTATTAAAGTCAAGTACCATGTATAATGATAATAATATCATAGGTTACATACGATTGGGCGGACTTAGTGAGAATGTGTCGAATCAGTTTTTAAAAACTTGAAATTACACTTTTGTGTTTAGATAATTTTTCGTTGGATTGACTGGTGTAAATTCAATTTGGCCATATACATAAATAATATTTATTAAGAATGAGAATATAATATAGTTCCAAATATTAGTGCTACAGTCGATCCGGTGTACAACTATTTACAAAAAAAAGTGCAATATTAAATGTTTAAAAACTGAGTTTACATGATTCTCACTAAGCCAGTCCAACTATTAGAGAGACATTCTCTAGATGAAAATTTAAACATTCATTATATTATTTGTAAAGTGCATAAGTAAAACTCTGATTTTTATATAACTTATTTTCACTGTTCATGTGCACTGAAAAAAACGTATCCATATAGACACGATACATTTAAGAATTGTTAATAATTTAAAAATGTGGGTTTGTCTTGTTTAATTTTAAATTTTTTTTTTTTGCTTAAGACTAGTTAACTGAAAAATTCAAATATTTTAGAATACGGCAAGTGCGTAAATTATAATACTACTCTGTGAAGTAATTTAGGCGATACGGTAGTTTAGAACGAACAAACAGTTTTTCCAAAGTTTGTAAAATTAGGACGCACATTATTTTACATATTTTATTCACAAGTTCCTTGTAGAAATAGTTCAAATATCAAAAATTCCACCTTACTCTAATTACGGACATTCTTTTTTAGACAAACATAATTATTTTATTAATAGTTCGAAAAATCAAAAAAAAAAACTTAATAAATATTTCACCGCATGACATAATATATAAATACCACAAAATACTGAGAATATTATTAGTCAGATGTACGTTTTTTTTATGAGTGTATTTTATAATCACGGGCTTTTTTTTTATCTAGCTATGTGGTATAACTTAATTGTTGGGTTGCTATAAAAATAGGTTTTTGCTCACATTAAATTTTATTTGCGCAAACTGGCATATATAGATAAGTACGCGCAATTATACGACAGAGTAAGTGAATGTTTTGATAGTGATTTTTATTTTTACAAATAACTTGATAGGAACACTGTCGAACAAAACTTTCATGGTCTCAAACGGAGACAGACATCTATTTTTAACGTATAAACTATTAAGTACTTAATGTTTCTACAATCGCGAAGGTAAAAATGTATCATATTTTTAGGTATCAAAGTCGTGTGTCGTTTTGTGGAGCTCCCTTCTCTCATTTACCCCCACATTATATATTGTTATAAAATTCGTATTTCACTTTTTGGAGGTATCCTATTATGCGTATTACAGGCTGTAACGTTTTTGATTGAAATTCTAGTCGATCACTTTACGATGTGCATATAGTACATTATAGTCCATATAGGAAATATTTGTATGCATATTATTATGTTACCTTGATTGTTTCACGAAAAGAAATTTATCACGATGAGAATCAATAACTTTGATTTTTTTGATATTGATTCGTGTTAACAAAAGTACGAATATTTAGATTCAAATATTTCATGACAAAACGTTTTTGATTTAAAACTTTAAAAATTCACACATTGTTTCAAATATATGTTGTACCTATCTTGTATGAATATAAATTGGTTAGGTACATTTAGATTGAAACATTGAGAAAATTTAAACTTTTTTATTTTTTCATAAGTTCTAAACGGTTTTCTTAGTAAATATGGGTTGGATCGAAAACTGTATAAAAATATTAGATAGAACTTGCTTGATTTACCGTCGTTTAAAAAAAAAAAAGAAATCATAAACGTATAAAAAACAATTTTTATAAATTATACTATAAAAGGTTTTAGGAAAACGCTAAAAATAATTAATATGGAAATGGCTAATGTGCTAAAAGGTTAAAAAGTGACATCATCTTGCTTTAAGTTTTATTTGTTCCTCAATTTCAACTTTTTTTGGTATCCAGACAACTTTGGTAAGTTCAATAATATGTAATAAAATACATAAATTGTCTATAATATTATATTAATATATATATATGAAATTACATAAATAACGTGTAAAGCAAAACGTATATTTGTAATTATTTAATCGAGATTTGATTACGAGAATCTCATAATTAAAAATGCAATGTTTTAAAACAAATTAAGCATAAATATTTAATTATTTTAAACGAAGTACTAGCGAAACAAATATTCCATGTTATTAAAAATTTAATCTCACTATAGTTAATCACCGAGATAAATAGCTGATGACATTTTCCTGTTTCTAGTATTGGTACAATACAAATTTTAACAAATAAAACAATATCCTTCTCATGATAAAATGGGGGAGTTGTAAATCCGGGAATACTTTAAATTTTTTACAGATGACATTCATTACAATATTATGCGAAAACATTAAAAAATCAACTAATTTCAATATAGTATGTACGAACTATAAACCTTCAATGTCCTACCAGGAAAAGTTGTATACACGATGCAATCGAATCGCTTCTCTCATACTTGGCAGTCATATTTTAAATGACATAACATTTAAAAACAAAACGTAATTTAGCATTGATGAGCTTCACGTAGAAATTAATAAAATATATTATTCCGATTAAATTTTACAATTGTTACGTTAAATAATCGTTCGATACATAAATTCTATTAACATAATATTAATATATACTTAATAGTAAAACAGTAAACTCGTTATTACCCTACATAGCGGTTTGATGTGTATATAGAACTAATCGAGTAGGTATAATAAAATACACGTACACTGCGTATGAAACTTAAAACGCGATGCGTTTATTCCAGACCGTCTGTAGCATTGTTTAAAAATAAAAAATCTGCCACATAATTGTATACGCGTACACGGCACGTTTTTTTTTCAAATGCCATCGAAAACAAAACAAGCACTCCGGTACGTCGTTGGTAGGTGTACGTACTATTGTCTGAAGACTCTTTTTTTTTTTTTTGGAAGTGGAAAACGTCACTGTGAGTATATTATATATATATATATATATATATATATAATATTATGTTCTTTCCGGAAAGGAGGTGGAAATCTGAATACATAATACTTGGAATGTGCGGTGACAAATAGACACCGTCAGGCGGTGTTCGAGTGCTCTAACGAGTGCCCCACGTACATATTTAGACGAAGGTAAGTCCGTCTGTGAATCGTTTCCGCGTATCTAGGCACGCAAAAAATCGTCAGCTATCCACCCACCTACACACCACTGCACTCTTGCACATGACTGTGAAGTGTCCCGGGGTCCGAGAAAAGGGGGTGAATCTTCTGTGCGCGAATGAAAAAAAAAATTTACACAGTGTTTTCCATTTTGACTATACATGTATACTACATACCTAAGTATAAAAAATAAAATATGTATAGTACCGACTGCGTGTTGAACCGAACAAGTACTTATTATTATTTTTTCCTTCCTCATATTTATATTCCGCTGACGGTATATTAAATTAACGCGCACGCATATTTGAACGTATACAAGCAGAACAATATAGAAAAACAGTACACACAATATTGTAAGTCCCCACCCATTTATGATAAACGTCCAAATGAGAATGCGGCTTAAGGTATCGGATATCGTATAAACTCTTTTAAGGGATCCAGAAGTAAATTTAAAATTTAAAACACTCTAATATGGTGTGACGCGCGACGTCTTAACTACTTTAGGTAATTATTTGTTCTAATACAATGTGCGTTGGTATTGAAAATGTATTGTTCTTTGTCAACAATGACAATATAATTCATTCTATGGTTCTTTATTACTACATTATTTTAAAACTCTTCGTGCAGTTTGTAAAATTATATATCATAGAGTTCTTAATATGTCCATTTGTAATAAGTCCAAATTGATAAAAAAAAATTATAAATTTGTAACGAAAATCAGATCGCAATAATTATAAAATAGAGATATAATCACGCATGGTGTTCAAATTCAAATTATCCATGCGAAGAAATATTAAATGATTTTAAGCCATAAAATAATCTAGTATTTTATTTTAAATTTAAAAAAAAAATCAGTAAATCAAATACATTATTGAGATCTGTTAAAAATATTCAAAAACTTCACGAGAATCCACACAGAATATAGTATTTTAAATTTAAAATGTACATAATAATATATGCATCTCTGTACCGTTCTTATACGTATTAAATGAGCACAAAAATACAAGTTGCAGATTTTTTTATTAAAACGATATAAGTGCAATCGTTGATAAAAAGAAAAAAACATGTAAATAAAATAAGTACAGATTGTAATAATTATAAGCTAACCATACGCCAGTTATTCTGTCATACTATATTGATATTTGGATTACATTTAAACCCTAATTGTATTATATTATATGAAATTCCAATTTTTTAAAGTTAATTGAACTTAATAATTAAGATCTAATTACTAATCATCACATTTGAATAGCACACTGCAATTAATAATAATAGATTGCTTAGGCATGGGAGAAAAAATACTTGCCACCACCATTCACTTGATCACTAATTCTTAAAACGGCTCATTGTATAGGCAATATCGGTACATTACTGTGTAGAAAAACATTTTATTAAATTTTGTTGATTTAGTAATATGAAACTTTCCGTAATATTGTACTATATAAAAATATGTTTATAACACTTTTCAAACAATATATTTAGTTCCCGGATGGGTGACCACTCGGGATTTTTAGCAACAAAGTCCTTGCCTCACATGCAATATGTGTTCCAAACTAACATCCATGCCACCTCCTCTTAACAAACAGCTTATGACCATAGTTATCTGGCTTAGGATAACAGAAATTTTTTCGACATTTCAAAAAAAAATGTCCAGAAAAATTGAAAATTTCAGTTGTCTATAAATATCTCAAAAAAATTCAAAATATTTTGAAAATTAAATCATGTAAATAAAATGCCAATCTAAATAACTGGTAAAATTTTCAAGTATCTACTACTTATACTTTTTGAATAATAACAAATATTTAAAATCGTTTGAGGATAAATCGTTATCGTTACGCTATTTCGTAAAAATTTAAAATTCAAACGCACTTAAAATTTTTCCTATAATGATGCTTCGAGTTTTCTGTATAGGTACTTGAAACTTAGTGTTGTATTTTTAATCCTCAGTTATAAACACAAAAAATTTTATGATTTTTCAAGTTCAAAATTACTTGCAAAACTTTAATTTTCAACAGATTTCGTAAAAATTTGAATTATAAATGCTTATAAAAAAAATTGTGACTAACGATTTTTCATTTTTTTTAGCTACAATAAGAACAATTCATAAGTTCAACAACTCAATAATATTGTGTTAAATTTTCAAGTTGGTGATCCAAAATTATTTTACCGACACTTAAAAAAAAATTCTCATAAAAATCGAAAATTTCAGTTGTCTATAAATAACTCAAAAAACACTAATAATTAATATAAACATTTGGTGAAAATTTCAAGTATTTACAATGATTAGTTTTTGCATTACAACCAAATAAACCGATTCGGTCGAAAACTTTGGCTTAAAAATTCCCGTTTTTCCGTCATTTTAGATTCTGAGTGAAGCGGAAGTGAATCTAGATGGTACTTTGGGGAGTCAAAAATAAATTATTTTATAAATTATCGGGATAAACAAACTAAAAATTAAGGGGAAAACGGAAAATTTTACGCACAATCAGTTTTCGACAAAAACGATTTTGATTTTTGATGTAACTTTAAAACAAATGTCCATAGATACATGAAATTTTCACTGATTGGTTATATAAGTATATTCTATCCTCCATGCAATTTTGAAAAATTTTCGGCTTAAGTTGAACTTTTCATATGTATTTGCAATTTTCGATCATTATTAGTTTTTTTAAAATTGACATCGATCAAAATGTATTCGTTTGGTGGAAAAGCTTGAAAATTGAATACAAGGCTCTTAACATATTGTTACAATAGCAGTTGAAAATAAAATAAATTCAGTCACAATTTTTTTTTTTTATAAGTATTCAAAATTTGAATTTCGACAAAATACGTAAAAATCACAAAAATTCCCAAATTATTTTAGGCTAGAAATTCATATAAAATTTTCTTTTTAAATCTAAGGTTTGAAAATTTAATACAAGATTCCTTACAAGTTTGTAAATCTTTATCACAAAAGGAATGTCTACTGGAAATTAAAATTAAATTGTTATAATCATTTGAAATTAAAATTGTTAAAACATAGGATTTTCACTGAATTTTTTTATTTTGGTGTAACTCTAAAACAAAAAACCGCAGATATTTTCAGCAGAATTTTCACTGAATATTAATATAGGCATTTTCTATATTTAATACAATTCTCAAAATATTTTAATTTGTTTTGATTTGTTAACTGATATTTAAATTTTTCAACTGTATATTTTGTTTTTTATTCTATTAATATCGATAAAAAATGTATTTATTGGGTAGAATAGCTTGAAAATTTAATGAAGGGTTCTAACACATTATAAAAATAGCCGTTGAAAAATATTAAAAATACATAAGCATGATTTTTTTATAAGCATTTCAAATTCAAATTATCTTAGATAGAAATTAATTAAAGTTTTTCTTTTTAAATCTAAGATTTGAAAATTTAATTCAAGATTTGTTATATAATGTTTGTCTACCTTTATCAAAAAAAATTGTCCACTAGAAAGTCAAATTAAATTAAACAGCTCTGAGCCAAGATTCACTAGCGCTCCAAATTTTTCAAATATATTACTATTATAATGAGTTACATAATATAATAATGTCATAATTAAAGACCAGATTTATTTGTTTTTACATATCGTTACTAGGTCGTTGCAGTTTTATGAGAGTAATGTGCACGATGCGATCAATTCTGAGATATATATAAAGGAGATGATTATCCAGAAAAAATGAGGGATAATTTTCTGGAAAATTTAGGAGATGATAATCCGAAAATATAGGAGATGATTATCTGGAAATTTTAGGGGATGATTATCTGGACAATATAGGGGAGGGCAATTTAGGGGATTATTTTTCGGATGATATAGGGGAAGATAAAACGGAAATTTTAGGGAATGATTAACCGAAAATTGAGGGGATGATTATCTGGACAATATAAGGGATGATTATCTGGGAAATAAAGGGGAGGAAAATTAGGGGATGATTTTTGGATGATATGGGGGGATGTTTATCTGGAAGATATAGGGTAAGATAAAACGGAAAATTTAGCGGAATATAATCCGAATATATAAGGGATGATTATCTGGAAAATATAAGGGATGATTATCTGTTAATTTTAGGGGATAATTTTTCGGATGATATAGGGGATGATTATATAGAAGATATAGGGGATGGTTATGCGGATGATATAGGTGAAAATTGTCCGGAAAATATAAGGGATGATTATCCAGAAAATTTAGGGGATGATCATCCGGAAATTCATAAGGGAAGATATAAGGGTTGATTACCCCGAAAAATTGAAGAAATACTATTATAGAATTATTATTTAAATGTCACATTGATACCAAAATTTAAAACTTTAGTACTCAAAAAAATAAAGTTAAATTGATATTTAAAAAAATAATTGAAAAAGATTATTAATAAATTAATTTTAGGTTCTGAACGGAGTTATTTGAATTTACAATTAAGTTTTTTTTTTTAAATGTTTTTTTCTCAAATATATATTACATTAAATAAACACAAATCAGTAGGAATATTATAAAAATAAAAATTGTATTAATTTTTACCAGGTTTCAACAATATAATATATTATATACTTATAGATATATCGATATTATATAAATATTGTTGTTAAAAACTCATTTTCCGGGGCGTGTCGACATCAAAAAAATCTGAGTGTGGTCAATCAAATACAAACCAATGACGCACTAAATATTGATAAAAGAACATTTCTGCAGAGTCTATTATTTACAGTGGTAAGGAGGGGGAGAGTTTTTAAGAAAACGTTTCTCCAGTCCCGTACACAGAAAACCGATTTTCCAAGGCATGCCGACATCAAAAGCACCCTGAGTTTGGTCAAACAAATACAAACCAATGACGCACTAAATATTGATAAAAGAAAATTTCTGCAAAGTCTAAATGTTGGCAAAAGGAAATTTGGTAAAAGTGATATGTGGGGGGCTGGGGAAACGTACGTTCGATCTTTCTCGTAAATGCATAACATCGTTCTTCCTAACCGGTTTGGACAGACACGTCTTCCTTCTCATTCCTTTAAACTGACACTTAACGATTCCCCTCTCTGTACACTACACAATGACCCAATGGTCTGTGATATTAACTATCTACTCTTCATCTGTTCCAGCGTATCCACACATCGTGACCACCTATTATCTACTTTTAGTACCTCCAACATCCCTTTTGATTCTATTTGTATACTTTCAAACGTCATATTAAATATATTATCTTTCTTTAACCATTCAGGCTTTTTAATCTAATTTTATATTGTACTATTTCTATTGGATTTGTAACAGTATTTACTGTATTTGTATTTTGTAATTCATAATTGTAATTTTAATTGTGATTGTTGAAACTAATTGTTAAAGTTAAATTAAAAAAAAAAACAGAATTTTAGTTCACGAATAAAAAAGGTTCTTTATACTTTTTATGATTCATTGAAACTGGTTTAATATAATATAGTAAATTATCCAAGAAATTGAACGCTAATCTTTCGCTATTTCATTCGTATTTATAATTTCTAAATAATTTGTAAAAAAAAAAACATCACACGTATTAGACATTTTTTTTAAATGTATTTATTATTTTTTTAATCAAAACTCAGTTAAATAATAATATGCACACATAGTGTAACTATATAGTTGATATAATTTTTGGTTTATAATTTTTTTTTTTCATGTTTTCAAAATAATAAATATTTGTCGATTATAAAAATTTGATAGACATTTATACACAAATAGATCGAATAAAAAAAAAAATATATTATTATTGAGAATTCATATTTAACGACTTGTCCATAACAGTTTGTCGTTTATTCATATTATATACCTACACATAATATAATATATACCATGTCATTATGGTGCACAATTGAAGACCCTCATTATCTTGTGCAGACTTTCAAAGCAAAAGAAATAGATATTAGGATCGTTTGTAGTTTGAATGTGAAATGATGGAAAAATATTTTTAAGGACTTCGTATCCCTGAAGCCACGAGTGGGACGTGTTTTGTGCAGAAAGCAGAAAAACTTAAGAAATTTGATTTAGAATAAACTGCATCGTGTTCGGTGCCGAATAAAGTTTGTCTGTATAATGAGACATATCAGGTAACGGCCCTGTGGCGTCGGCGTTGACGCACGGCCACACAATACGCTTCAGATCTTATAGCAAAACGAAGTTATGCAAGCGCACGCGTGCGCGTGTACATGTGTGCATGTGTGTATGTGTGTGAGCGCAGTGTCATAAAACTTTGCAAATAAACTCATAAATATCTATCTGTCTGCTTGGCTTGAGGGCATTTTTCGATGAAATGTTACGCGGAGATTCCACATGCGAGTAAAATACACTTTGCTCGTTCTATTAATTTAGTAATGGGCGTGTACTGTGCATGACGTATAGAATTTCGATGGTGATCGTTTGTAGTGTTTTATATTGGTTCCATCGGCCATTTATCGAATCTTCTTTTGGTGATTTGTCGCAACGATGAAATATTTTCCGTATTCAGTGGGTGTTTCCTCAATAACCACGATGAACATAATATTTGTAGGAATAATGATGATTATAACACCATATACGAGACAATTGGGAGAGAGTCGCAATTATAACCGATAGTTAACAACACCATCTGTATAAACATGGACTAAGACAAAAAATGTGATACCAAATAATACCACCGTTAGTGCTGGAAACATTCGGTGTCCAGTTCAAGGAACCTTTTGGTGGCCGTCCTCCATCGACCATGTCGTTTACAGTCTACTATATCTTAGTCCATGGTAATCAGTTATCATAATTTATGACGTTTTCAATAAAACACAACGATCTACGAGATTTTATTGGTCCACAATATTTTATTTGCCAGTAAACAAACGGTATTTTATTACTTTATTTATTTTTTCTCTCTCTATATTATAGCCCGATTTCTCTCTCTAAACGCTGTTCATAGTTTATAGGTATATGGAAGGAAGTATTATAACTAATTTAAGACATTTTACTTATAAATATATAATAGATAAACAGTCTACAAAATGGTCTTAGCCACAGTAAAATATAATTCCATACATCTGCTCTGAACACAAACTATAAAATATTAAATGCATGATAAAATGTTGTGTTTATGTAATAAATAATTCGAATTTAAATTTGATATAATTGAATTAATCAATATATCAATTTTATAAGAATATCAGGTATAGAAATCGATATTTTTAGCGTACTAGATGTTCGATGACGCTCAACAAAATTTAATGAAATTTTCTAAGAAGAAAGACAACATTATTAGGATCACGTACTCAAACAGCAGTTAGCATGTGTGATAGTTCAATAACTTTTTATAAATTGTTATTTCTTGCGACCAAAAACTATATGAATCTTTTACAAAGAACAAAGTCATATATACATGTATAATATACTTTTATAAGAATTTTTGAAATGAGTATGAGATCGTTTTTAATTGGTATGCTCGACGAGTACGTGCAATTGTTGTCGTTTTTATTATTGTATATTTACTCAGATATTTTTTTTCTTTGTTACGTATAATAGATACGATATTCTCATTTCGGATTGTGAAGGTATGTTTACATATCAAAATATATCGTAAAATTTTCTTTTAGGTATTTTAGGCAATAATAAAAATTGCTGGGAACCAAATAATCGAAAAACAGAATAGCTTAATAATTTTATGAACAAAATAACTGCAATTAATCAAAGAAACATGAAGAAACATATTATTATTTAAAAAATAAAATAACGATTTAAAATATACGTCAAAACATGTTACCCTGTATAATGTATTATAAATAAATATATATGCTTAATATTATGTTCAAATATTACGTAGTATATACCGTAATATAGCGTCCGGGGCCGATTGATCCACAGCTATGGAGCCAGTGAGTATAGTAGACGCAACCGAGTCCAATAAAAGCCCCTTTACCGTCTTAATCCGACCATCTGAGCCTAATCTGCTTGATTGCGGTCTCACATTTACCTAAAGTATATACGTATATAATATATATATAGATATATATAGATATAAATGTATATATACTGACGCCGGAGGTGGCAACACCGAAGACGAGATAACATAACCCTGTACGCAGACACACATGCGCGTATAAAACCCTTCGCATACTAGCGCATGCGCATAATGATTGCACAGACATACACACAGACACATACACATACATACATATACATACATACATACATACATACATACAAACATACGTTGTAAGCAAGCGGCGGAGGGTAGTCTCGCGATCCAGACGTGTTTTAATTGTATAAATAACGACCAAGCTTGTCGGTGGCGTAGTAAATGATAATATATGTCCTCGGGGTTGTCGGCCTGTTTAAATAGTAGCCGCCGCCGCTCACCCTTCGATTTCATAATATAAATGTATACACAATATATTATTATCTTCCTCTGAAACCACACATTACACTGTACCGATATTTTATCAATATAAATTAATAAGAGAGCGGTGAGGTGCACGCGTTTGTTTAGGAATTTTCATTATCGTTCTTCAACCACACGTTGCATCATCTATGGGTCCACACGTTTACCTACGTATACACACTGCAGTAAAGCATATTATATATAGTAATAATATATACCCAAACACTAGATGTTACGACACTGCAGTACAGTATTTGATATCCCTTTTACCTGTTAGACCGGAAATTTGGAATTCAACTCGTCGCCACCGCCACCGCCGTCGCCACTGTACCACGCCGCCATCGCCAAAGACGACGGTCGTGCTTAAATCAGACGAAATGTTCGATCGGAACACTTTTGCGGATTATTATTATCACTATCATCATTATAATACTACACAAAAAAACGAGCCAATTATTGTCGTTATTATGGTTTGACATCACGTCCGTGGTAAGCTATTTTTCCATGCACACTATACATAAATCATTTTGTTTGTTTCTTTTACACGACTTTGAGATTTCAAATGATGAAATCCTAATAAATAGATAACATGAGCATAATAATATTTTACTATTTTTCACGCGATATATTTCAATGCATAGTATAGTATCTATAGTAAAAAGGACGTATAACTCGGTCCAATTAATCTTGGGCATCGGCGATCGTTACGATTTCAATCTTTTTCTTTCAGGGTTTCATAAACTATATATATATATATATTTTTTTTTTAACTATCATACTATTTTGTAAAGTAAATACCAACTTAGATGTATCGAAGGATAAGACACCTATTAAAAAAAGACTTATTATCAGGTGTTTATAAAAAATTGAAAACTAAAAATTGCTCATTTTTATGTTAGGTATATTGTTGCAAGTTGCTATACAGATTTTTAAATGGATTTTGGTAACTCGTGACGTCAGCCGATGCCCGAGATGAACTGGATGATTTATATCTCTGCAGGTTATTACGTCTACCGCTTCGATTTTCCACCTCCGTCAGCAGTTGTAAACGCGCAATTCTATTTCTGGCACTTCCTCGACTGATTTACCGTACCACGATATTGCTCATATCGAAGGTGAAACACAATTTCGAACCAATGTCGGTTGCGCAAAGTCAATAATTATTATGGCTATTGCTGGCTATCAATTTTGCAAAAAATTTACAATATTAGGTGATATTGAAACTATCCCAAACACCTATAATTTTCAAATCGATAAATCATTTCTGCGTCCTCTGCTACAAAAAAATTAAGTTTTAGACGTTTTTGTTGCAATTGTTGTCGGATTCGTAATATTTGTTTGAAAATCGTTATTGTGTTTCATGTCATTTATAATATACTACAATCAATGCTATAATAAACTTTCATCGTTTCCGTACGTAATTGGACCCACCGCCTCCACTGTCACTGTCGCCACTGTAGTTGTTGTTATCTTTAGAGTGCTTTACCCGACCTTGGACGATTCATTTTTCATTTTAATGAACATTACTCGTGTCGAGTAATATTACACTAATCTGCCCGGCGATTTTTGTAGGTACGCTTCTATTATTTAACTGCCCGTTGCAAACGTGTTTAGTAAACACAATTACCCGAACCACCTGCCCACGTTGCAGGCGTTGTTGTTTCAGAGTGTAAATCTAACAATAGTTTAGTGTTAATATCAGTGGTAATATTATTAACTGATTAATCAGTTTAACTCGTTTAATTCTGTAAGTTTGCTATTTACTTAATATTAGTGCACTATATTTTACTACGTCTTTGTAAACTTATATTATATTTTACTATCCTGAACTCAAAGGGCAAAAATATAAAAAAAAATTGATACAAATAAAAATAAAAAAAGGATTTCTTCGGATACCCGAATAGGAGCAGATGATTTTTGAACAAACATACCTATTTATACTGTCTATGTTTTTAAACATGCGATGTAATAACATTAATACATAACTATACCTATAAATTACTTTGAAAACTACAGATAACTAATTGCTTGATTGTTTAAATTCAAAACTTTTAAAGGAATTATGTGGTAAATATTTCATTTTTATTTAGCAAGTATAAATAAATAATTTAAGTCATCATAAAAATATGGTATTTAGACATATTTGATACACAATTAAATATATAATGTACAATTTAAAGTGTAATATTTTTCTATTCAGGTCATGCAAACAAATAAACAAGTTGTAAATAAGTTTACAGCGACATTATTATTGCTGAAATTTTGCAGTTTTATCAATTATTTTTTATAAAAATATAATGTAAAATCAAAAAACAAAAAAATACTAGTAATACTAGGTAGTAATCACTAATAAGTAATATTAGATATTTTCTCTGTGAGCCCAACGGCACATGTTGCAGAGGGTATATTATTATATAATTCAAAAATATTAATATTAGAATTTCAAAATTTCATAAATTTACAACTATTATAATATCATCATAATAATTGAGTTTATTTTGTGTACGTATTTTGAAAACTATAGTAAAAGATTTATCAAAAAGTATTATCTTTTGAAAATTCACTACCACATATTGTGCACACTACTCGCTTGTTAATTTCAATTAATCAGTAGTATGTTATTCATTTAGGTATAATTTATGTCTCTCTTATAATATGTCAAGTATTTTAGTAGTGTTTTAAATTATAGTCTTATCGTACACTATTTTCAAAATGATATATTCAGTTTCTTTAAAATAATAGTTCTAAATGTAATTACTTGTTAAAATTGTCATTGATTTATTCAAAAATACATTACTTTTGGCATATTATCTAAATAAAAAAGAAATTATTTTTAAATGGATGTTTCTGAATAATTTTTACCATCTTATAGTTATATTTATTTAGGTTTTAATCACATCCTACCTAATCATATACAAACAAGAAAAAACGACTCAAAATAATTAGCTATTTCTGAAAAAAAAAATAACACTTAACTAATATTTTGTCAGTAAAATAAACAGTATCATTTAGCACTACTTTTTATCGACAAAAAAATATTTTCACGTTTCTACAATTTTATATTATATTCAATGGTTTTCACTGAAAAAAGGTTTATTCTCTTTATTGCCTGTAATTATACAAAATTCGTTAATTTGGATACGAAAATTAATATAATTGTTGGTTTTCCAAAAAATATTATTAATACTTTTTCTAGTGTACGAGTATCATATTATTAGGTATTTAACCGTCATATTATACCTACAATGTCAAATTAACCTAATTGAAATTTCTACTTACCTACTGTTATTCAATATTTCCCATATCTTTCCACGTCATAATAATAGATTGTTTCTTTTTCTATTATCATATTTTTTTATGAAAATTTTTGCGTGGTGGGAGGGGGGTATTAAAAGTACGCTTACAGTTTCACTCAACACTTTTAAATATCTAAAACTGAATTTGAACTTATTAGATCATGTAGTAATCAATATTTTTTTTAAAGTTTACATAAAAAAAATATGGATAATTATAGATATAAAATGTATGCTTTAAACAATATTACTAAACCAAGTAAATTATCAAATATCGAAATTTATATTTTCATAAAAATGTTATTTGATTTAGGTATGTATTTGAAATTGTGTATAATAGGTAGGCAGTACTACATACTTATACATCAACGGTACTTTGTCAGTAATGTGTGTTTCAATTTTGGCGATATTAATAATCATTAACATTATAGATTCAATCCAACATATTCTTTTCTTACATAGTCACATAATAATATAATACTTTCGTAAAACATACCTCCAATGATATGATATGTATCGCCTATACTTACATTTTTTTTTTTTGTAAAACTGCTTAGGTATAATTATTTATATGCATGCAAGATATCACAAAAAGGAAAATTAAAATTGTTATTTGTGTTTATTATTTTGAAGTCTTTTTTTTATATGCATTTCTCTTCTTAAAGCTGTAGTATTCATTCGAACGCCTTCTCTGTGTGTTCTCTGTGGGTTCTCTCTGTGTTCTTTTGGTTGTGGAACAATAGTTGTTAACTCCATTTTGACGTCGTTTGTCATATCGATTAAAACATTGTCGATGGTACTGTATGTATGGATAATATTAATAATAATAATATTAGCTACAGGTATCATATGACTTGTAGAAAGCAATCATTTTTATTTATTAGTCTTTTAATAGATTAATTTATCGTTGTATATTGTCTGTTAAGAACCAATTTTAAATAACGTCAAGTTCAGGCATTAGTAAACAAAATATTCATTTCATAAATAACTGCTTTAAAAAAATTAAAGAACCACTTATCAAATCTCTATTTTATCCTCAATTCTATTTAAATTCGTCGTAGCTAATTGAAAAAAAAGATATAATTTGTGATAAATCGTAATTTTTTTCTAACCTTATAACTTCGTTATTTGTGAGTTTCTCATCATTCGGTATGTTTTCCGTGTTATTATTTACATGTAACGGTGTTGTTGAAATCAAAATTGATTTAAAATTCTCTGATTCCAACTCCACGTCTTCTTCTCGTTGATCCTCTAGATCATATAATACTGTGGTTGTTATAACTTTTTCGGACTGATTTTCATTTATCACTACACTTCTTAAAGCTGTAGTATTCGTTTGGCTGTCGTCAATGTGGGGTTTCTGTACCTCTGGCCGCAGAAAATTCGTCGACTCCACTTTGAAATCGTTCTTCAAATCGATTATAATATTGTCGATGGCACTGTTAGTATTGATTATGATAAAAAACAGAAAATAGAATGCAATTATAATGTTTTTTTTTCGTATTATATTGTAAACAATTATTTTAAGGTTAGGTATATGTTAATAGATAATTATACATTATAAATCTCTCCCCCTCCAAAAACAAAATAAATTAATTAATCAATCCATTGTTCAGCTCATCTCTATTTTAGATCTGATTTTGATTGAAAATTATTTTATTGGGTATGTTGTGATTTTAATTATAATTTAATTGAATATAAGTATAGATATATCGCATCCACAGATTATGAATTTTGACGAAAATTCATTATATGGACATCTATTTCATGAAACGGACAATACTTACCTTATATTGTGTACTTTATGTAATTTTTGTGAAACAAGATTGTTATGTTATTTTGGAATAAATAATTATATCATATCATAATACTATAATTTATAACTAAACTATAACTATACTTTTCTATATTGTTCTATGAACAAAATAATTACTTGATTGACTTAAATAATAATTTAAAAAAAAGAATTGCATAAGCTTGAAACAAAATATGGTTTACTTAAAAGATGGTTCAGTTTAGGTAGTGAATGTTTGAAAAAATAAACAACTGAATTTCTCACTACTGATCAAGTTAATAAAAATGTTGAATTTTTGGTATGATTGCGGGATAAATTATTAAAAATATTTCAGGAAGACAAACTTGTTCATGTAAGGAAAAAACTCTTTTTCAATAATTAGGGGTGCTTGTTTTAAAAATAAAATAATACGATTTGTAAGAGTCGATTAATAAGGAAGAAAACTGTATAGGTGTCTACCTATAATTCATTAATTATTATTCAAGTCAATCAATTAATTGTTTGTTAATATTTTAGTTCATAAAATTATATAGAAAAGTATAGTTATATTTTAGTAATAAATTATGATATCATGATATGATATTATAATTATTTATTATAATATAACATAACAATTTTGTTTTATAATAATTATAAAAATTACATAATATAGGAAGGTATTGTCCATTTAAATTAATGTCCATACAATGTATTTTTATCAAAATTCACGATCTGTACAAATTTTACTATATGGATATCCAGTTTATGAAATTAGCGATTTCACTATGTGGATGCGATAGATACACTTACAATTTACTATATGAGCATGGTAATATTTTTTAGTAATTTTTTCAAACCTTATAACCATATCCTTTGTCAATGGAACATCATTTAGTATATGGTTATCATTTTTACTGGTTTTATCGTTATTTTTTGCATCTAACATTTTCGTTAAGTTCGATACTGATTCAAAAAAATTATCCACTTCTTCATTTTGATCCTCTAGACCATGTGACTTTGTAGATATTAAATCTGTTTTTGTCAAATTTTGGTTCAAGATCTGTGGTTCGATGGTCGTGTAAATCGGTAAGATAGCTAATTTTGATTTATCTAGATATAAATAATTTAAAGATTAAATGCAATTATGTAAAATTTTTTTTAAAACTGGTGTAATAGGAACTTGTATTTTTCTCGCTGTCTGTCATTTCTAGCGGTTAATGTTCAGTTAGTTTATTTGAAATATGAATAATATGTATTGAGTATAAATTGGTATTAACTATTTTTTTTTTTTTTTTTAGTAAACGTATACTGATATAATTTAATATTAGTTTGTAAACAAAGATATTGCCATGGTTATGTAGGTACTGGGTTATTTTCAGTTTTTATATAAAAATATTATTATATAGCATATTTGTTTTTAATTAATGCATCAAAGTATTTGTATTACAATATAAAAATAATTTTAATTTGCATTGAGATATTTATTTATAATTTATGAGAAAATTTAACATCGTTACCAAGTATTGAATAGGTAACCGAATAGTATGTAAATTAAAATTTATTTTATGAAGTTCCAGACATATAAATTGGTATAAAATGAAATATTTTCAGTCAAATTAAATGGTTAATATAGGAGATGATTATTTAGTTTTATATATATTTTTTTTGATCATGTGTAATAATGGTATATGTCAATAAAACGTTTAAGGTCTGCTTGATAGTAATTAGTATTATATTTCTTGGATTGGTATAAAAAAAATATGAATGTGGTACTTAACAAGCGAATTTAAATAATTGAAATCTCATTTCTCTGAAATTTATGTTTAATAAAATGTACTTATTTTCATTTATAATTAGAATCTTTTGATATCGTGCAGAATTCAGTACATTTAGAACATATAATTTGACAAACCTTCGCTAATTAAATGTATTACAAGTTATTAACGTTTTCCCGTTTGAAAAATATATGTAAAAATAATAGTTGATAGATATCATGTGTTATGCTATAGAAGTGTTTTCTTTAAGAACTGTTAAATCAAATAAGTTAAATTTAAACAACTAGAAATAATATAACAATAAAAACATCAGACTAGTAAATAATCGTTAGATCAAAAAAATTCACATACAAATAATTAAATAAGACAGTAATTTTGATAAACTACCTGCATTATGTTTAAAATGTCCAATAAAGGTGGTGAATGAGAAGTTCAACCTATTTAATCAATACACAAAAAGAAATTACCTCCAATTACTTGTTCCACGCTAAATTATTTTAAAAAAACATAGTTATTTAATCACTTAAAATTATTAACTTATCGTTTCATCATATTAAGCAAGAGACACTCATTTATCGAGAACTTGATAACCACCTTCCTCCAATGATCACTTATTTACTTATTTATTAATGTGATATAAGTAGTGATACACGATAGTAGTGACTAAGTTAAAAAAAAAAATAATTCAAGGCCTGAATCTTCTTATTTTTTGAACATTACTCTATAATTTACAATGTCAATTGGGCATATTCTATTTAATCATAATATAACTTTAACGAATCTACGCCTAAATTATAAAAAACAAAATTTAGTTGAATCTAACAGCGATGAACTACAGAGAGTATGACGTGTTTTCAAATATTTTATTTTATGGTTTTACGATGTCTTTTTATCAAAATGACAATAAAATAACAGTTTATAATTAAATTACAAAAAATGTTCTTAGATTTCCTATTAAATGTGAGGAATTTAATGTAAATCAAACTTTCAGGTAATAAAATGTTTAAAAAAAAATTATCATCATAAAAATACATTACTATTTATGACTTGTTAAATATGTATAGTATTATGATCAAACATAATATTAACTATATTAATACTGACTATTCATTAGATACATATACCTAAACTAAATTCAAATAAAAAATCTTGAAAAATTGTATAAAAGAATTGCGGTCCTCGACGATTAGTTTAGCAATAGAGAGTTTTATAGTATAATAGGTGGTTTGTTATTAATCTTCTGAAAATATCATAAAGCGGTAATCAACTTATTGCATGCAAAAAATTATAATTATGAGAGTTATATTTTATTTTAATTTAGGTTAATATTATAATACGAACTGCATAAATAGTATGTAAAGTATTTTAAATCAACATAACTATTATTATACTGAATAATTGTTATGAAATAATGTTTTTGAATCAAATCGCAATTTCTCGACTCGTTATTTTATACAACATGATACATGCTCACCTCCTTTTATGTTTAATAATTCAATTTATTCAGAAATGCTTACAAAAAATAAACATTTGTTTAAAAACTTGAAAAATCATGTGTAAAGGAAACATTTATACTAAAAAGTTACGAGTAAGTTAAAATCATTAATTAGCTTTTTAAATTTAAGTGTTTAAAATGACGTATTGCACTGCAAAGTATCTTCTTGTGATCACAAAATATCAAGAATAGTAAAAAAAATTGTGTGCCACATCATAAATTTTACTGGTTTTGAAATTCCAGAGATGACTGTTATATATTTGAAACTTTTGCATTTGAGTTGGCCAATGAAAATCACGTTGGTGTTTTTGTATGGCAAAAATAAAAGAGACAAAACAAATACAAACCGAATCGAGTGTTAATCGTTCCAAACACTGGGCATGTGTTTTAAACATAAATAATAAAACCCACTGAAAGGTTTCGGACACCGTAACGGTGGTCCATGTACCCGTTACTGTCACATCCCTTTGAAATTTCTGTGTGCTGAAAATAATAGTATACAATATATATGTTTTTATATTCAAAAAAGCTGGTAAACGTTGTTTGTAACGTTTTGTTTTTTACATCGAGTAAATAGTTTGCAGACTTATTTAGAAAGGCTATGAATATTATTCACTTTATAGAAGTTAACACAATGGCGAGTGTATTGAATAAAAAAAAAATCGAAACAACTGTATAGAATATTTCTTTTACGGTTTTTAATAACTAAAAATTACGATTAACTTTCTTAATTATTATAATGAAAACCATATTAAGATTTGAGTTTTCGTTAAAAAATAACTTGACATTATATTATGTAGTTCTAATCAGGACCGAATTAAAGGATGCCTATAAAGTACACTGCATATTACATCCATACATTTCCATACATTTCCATACATTTGTTTTTCATTTCTATTTTTTAATATTTTCCCATATAATATATATTATATAATATAACGTCATTGATTAATACTAATCTTCTTTTATAATATTTATTATTATAATATGACATACTAGTTTAAATTACCCAAAATATAGTGTGGTATCTATTATTGAGAACATTAAGAAGACATAAGCGTAGAAAATAATATACAAGCCGACAATTTATCTTTTCAAATAATATTATGAAATACATATTATTCAAATATCAATAATACTTGTCACCTTTGAACAATTTGGTGCATTATACAATTATTCCTTTAACTGCATAAATTTAGCACCTTAGTTTGAACCATTGAAAGTCCTCTCTATCTAATTTACAACACTATTTATTAAATATCTTAAACGTCTAAAACACTTGTATTGTTTTAAGAATTAAGTATGATATAGTTCTTCGTATGGTTCGTTTGCATATGCACGCTGTAAATATGTGTGTGCATATATTTTATACTGCATACCAAAACAAGACATTTTTAATAAAGTTTATAAATAACCATATCTAGAATGAAATTTTTAAATCCTGAACCTGGCAGCCATATAATAATATTTTCATATAGTTATAAGGTACCTGTTTTTCGACATTTATGAATCATATAAATAGGTAGCTGTAATGTATTCCCCGTGTCTGTTGAATGCGAGTATTATAAAAAATGTTTACCGATTCAAACCTACTAAATTTAGCACACGTATTCCTACAAATCTACTTGACACTGTTTTTAATTTCTATTATTAAGTATAACTTTTTTTTTTATCATTTCAATCATTATAATTACTATTGTATTCAACAAATAATTCTTAACTTTTTTATGACAATTTATCATTACTGTTAATTAATTCTGTTATACAGCCGTGATCATCTTCTGTAGAAAATCGTTTACATTTTCTTACCATATATAATATACTGATATACTATACACATATTATGTAACGTGTGTCGTGTGTGCTACAGCTGTTGGTGATGAGTTGTATAGTGAGTATAAAAGCACAAAATATTACGAACGAATTATAAAACTAATACATATGTATTTAATAGTATAGAATTCGGTCAATTAGGCACATTTATGTATTTGTTTTTAGTAAATATATACATAATATTATTTAGATCGCAATCTATTCAAACATTTCTTGGAGATCATTATCGAAAATTCCCCCCATTAGTAGCATAATAATAATATATTCTGCTAAATAGCAGAAATTTCGTGTCTTGTTCCTAATTTTTGATTCACCAAGAGTATCGCATAGGTAAGGTGTGGGTAATACTTTTTGTTTCGAACCACTTTGTAAAAATAAATTGTCGACTACATATATTATATATGTATATATGCGCCGTAGTATGGTATAATTATTATTAACAGCGGCGATCTTGAGGACCATCGACCGTTCTTCTTGAATATATTTCAAAGATGGTTATCTCTAAGTTACTTCTATAGAATTGTCGACCATTTAAGTGCTTTTTGTGTTAATGATTTTTTACCGTACCTATTATAACAAAAATTGAATATAAACGGCAACTTGAAATACTCTTTGCAATCGACGTTTCATGCCCTTTTTTTGGAGACGTAAAAATTTTTGATTTTAATAATTGTAAATTAATATCCTATTTTATTCAAATACATTTTATCGGCCTCTGGCTTTGAAGGGTTTTCAGCAGTAATTATAAATTCTTTTTACATCTTGTATTTGGAGCTGCAGCTTTAGCTATTTATGAGTTTATGACCTGTAAAAATAAAGAATAACCGTTAGAATTTTTTATTTTTTGAACAGATATTAATGCATTAAACAAGTTTAATCAATGTAAATTGATAGCCTTCAACATTTTATACAATAATAAATGGTGTGTATATAGTATACCACGGTCAATGAGGGTCATGAATTGGAGTGAACATTGTATTTTCAATGTGTTAGTTAGACATTATTAAATACAGAGATGGATTATGTTCTTCAAATTTATCAGAAAACAGGAAATCACAGATATTCACCACTCTATTGTATTTTATTATACTGTGTTTATAAGTTGAATTTTGTCGAAAAGTCCTTAGGTCATAAATTTAATAGGTATATTATAACTATTACTATTATAACAGTTGTAAGTATCAAGAAAAAGCATACCAAACTAACTTATGACATAAATACGTTTGGTATATTTGATCAGTATTTTAAATAATAAAATGATTATTGGGGTCTGTTAATAAAAACTTTTTAATAACTTGCACTTTACTTTCACTCTGATGACAAAATTAGTATAAAAAAAATGTATGTGAACATAATATAACTGTTGAGAATCGTTCAACGCGCGATACTTATAGCATACGTCGTATGTGTATAAAACAGATTTGGGACGTGCACAACGCAAATCACTGCAGGTAAAATATTATATTGAGTACTTAGATCCACGATGAACTTGCAGGATTAACACAAATCTCGCTTCAACTTTTGCAAAAACACAACGGCTTTCCGACGTTAAAAGACAATTTTCTGCCGGTAACTCATATAATATAATAAACAATAATGATAATAATATACTATATGCATATATTCTCACACCCTTCGGGGCGAAAAGCCGATGGTCGAGTGGGTACGCATATTATATTTACGACTTCAAACCCTTTGTCCCGGACACTCGTTTGCTATTCGACAGGATTTGTGAAGGCATGCGGTGGAGGTGGCGATGACTGGGCAGACGTGCGGGCAGTACGTATACATTATTGTTATTAATATTATCGTCATAATATAGGGAACCCGTCGGCACGCGTGTCGCGTCGGGTTTGGTGAGTGGTGTGAAGGGAAGCGAGAGAAGGCGAGTACACGACTCATTATTTATGATAATAATAATGTTATCTATCCGTATAGTTAATGATAAATGGTGGTTGGAGGGATAGAGTAAGAATTGTATTTTTTAGATGTTTTAGATGGGCCACCCATGATTTACCGAGTTCAACCCAATGGGAAAAACGGAAACACTCAATGGTCCACACTGTATATGCGCATAGAAATAATAATAATACCTAATAATAATGTCATAACTTTTAAAGTTATAACACTAACATTATTGTACAGTGAAATTGTGAAATTAAAATGGTCCTAATCATCCGTGGCTGGTAATACATTGAATTCATAAGGTGCAGCAGTCGTATGGGTTGTTTTGAACAATTACGAACGATAGTATATCACAAACATTTTAGAAAGAAAAAAATCATTCAATCATCATACTGTCTGGTTGAAATATGTATTACAAATGGTTTATACGAAAACGTCATATCAATTGACTATTAAAGAGTTAAGAAAGATTTTAGTATATTATTATATTATATTGAAAACTGAATGCCCTTTTAATTAAGTATAGTATGGATAAACACTATAATGTCAAGTAACTAGTAAGTAGCTATAATGTTTTTATAAGATTCCATTAATATTATTCTCGATGATAACTTGCAATGATTTAAAGAGCAATAAAGTATGTATATAATAATTTTTAATGAAGTCACCATAGATATGCTTAAAATTCATCATTAGACGTCATCATATTTTATGTACAGAGCATTAAAAATACAGAGTAGTAATTATTTCGATTTGATAATCTCATGTTACCCTACACGATTTTATACATTATTGATAATTATTGAAGTGTTAAAATTATAAAAGTGATTATATTCTTATATGTTTCAATTACATGTTAGTTTTATAAATGGAAATTAATACAAAATGCAAAGAATCCCAAACAAATTTTTTTTTACCAACACTAAATATTCTTATAAAGCGATATTTAAAATTGATGATTTTGATTATTTTTTCACGTTCCCTCCGTTTTCAGATTTTTTAATAATACTATATGTTTTAGTATTTTACAAGTTACTGGCAATCTTAATAATCTAAAATATAGCTATTTGATCATATGGATAATCTTTGGAATTTTCAAATATTTGCTTATTTGTCATATATTACTAATTTTAATTTAAATTTTAAAAAAGAAATACAAACAGTATTTTGGTAATATTTAAAGTATTTAATTTAATCACGTCTTCGATACCATAAAAATTCTTTAAAAATCCAATTTGAGTGGATCTTTTATATTATACATTTATATTTAATGGTCGAGCAGAAAAACTTTATTTTATTGCAGCTCTTTGAACCGACATTGATAGTAGAGTAATAAATGATTGCATATAGTATTTATTAGGCTTCTCCAAAGATATATTTTTTTATATCAATATCGTTTTGTTTTATGTGATATTCGCTATTATTATTATTATTATATTGTGCTATCGAAAAAAAATTAAGCAATGATAAGGGCTCGGATTTTAAAGCATAATAAATAACAAAAAAGCAAAAAATTGTTTTAAAAAAGCAAAAATGAAGTATATTTATTTAAAAATTAAATTAAAAATAAAGCATGATCAAAAATTAACACGAATTAGTTGGAAAACTGAATGAAAAATTAATTTAAATTAAAAAAGAATTCACTATACTAGGTATTTGGCAAGATTTTTATTAGTGAAGCTGACTCTATTGTCTGACAGAATGTTTTTATACATATATAGGAAACCATTCAATATAACCATTTAGTCCGTACTGCGTATTCCGTATTTACTGATTAATTAAATAATATTGTTTTATTACTATTTATAGCATAATAAACATAATATACAAATTTCACACCTAGAATAACTGATAAAAGCAATAAAAAAGTAAAAAAAGCATTTACACAAAAAAGCCAAAAGAAGCCAAAATAAATTGGTTTATTTGGAATGAGAATGACATGAAACGAATTTATGTATAATAATTAGATCTCATATATTTATAAAAAAGCAGTTGCTCTAAAATCTAAGCCCTAGTAATGATATATCGATATATCTTTAAATATATTATTCTAAACAATGACTGGTGAACAATAAAAAAATTATTTAAAAAATGGATTATGCTGAAATATTACGATGCTTTGGCATAAAATTTCTTGAGCTATATTAAAGATTTAAATTTAATGTCGGTCATCGATGTATTTCAATTATCGATTATTGTGCAATAGGTATAATTACGATCATCGATACAGTTTCTCGAAAAAAACTTTATTTAAATCGAAATAACGATATCTTTGAAGAACCCTAGTATTTACTATTTAATATTATAATTATTATAATCCAGATTCCGGATAACAATGGCGGTAAACAAGGAAAATCCCAGGTGTTATGACATAATTTACCATCTTTGTGTATTATTATGTATTGTACACATAACATTACACTATGCCAGCTAAATCGTATTTGCGAGAAATGTCTTTCCCGTCACCGTTTGTTTTTGATCAGTTACTTATACCCTGTAATAAATGAGGAAGGGGGTTAATAATTCTTGTATACCATCCCTGGCTCTCTGGTAACCCACTCAAGAATTTTTGTTGTTGGAATATTCAATATTCATTTGATATAATATTAGGTAATAATAATTAATATCCTACTCTCCAAACCCTATCTAGAAAAAAAAAACTTATGAAATACATCCTATAACTAAGTCTAACTAATTTTTTTATTGGTGGTATTGAAAACTTAAGTTAAATACATTTTAACAAGATTACCTATATTATTGTACAATAATATATATCAGGCTATTTCTGTAATTCATTAATTCATGGGTAGAAAAATTTTAAATTTTGTAAGGTATATTATGTAAAATAGAACCAAATTAAAAATGATAGTAATATATACATCCCATGGTGCATATTTTATCTCATTCATAATTTGTGAAATATTGATAGATAATTGTATGCGGTTCAGAAATAAAATATAAATATTATGAATTATTATATTATTATTATTAATCAGCCATCAGCGTAACAGACGGTTGCGGACTGCCGGCACTCTATCACTTGATTGCTATACAGTCGCCGCGTTAAGTGACCCACACCTGACATCGGTGTCAGAATACTTTTTTTTTATTATTATTCTTTGAATACTTTTAAATTTTAATAATTCATTGTTCTCTTATATTATATAACTGTCGAGGATGCAACGTCACAGACTTCAATATATTTATACATATTTTTAAAAATTTTTTTTTTTAGTCACGGCTTGCGGTTCACGGGGTGCCAAAATAATAAATTATATTCGAGATTGATTAAATTCCGGGTGATTATGTAACGACGATTTTGAAATCACTCACGTTCTTTAACCTACAAATTACAATATTATCGACAATGAATTTGCATCATAAAATTTATTTTAACATTCCACAGTTCCACTCAACTTGGAGGAAAATGTAAGAAAAGATTTAATATGTAATTTAGTTATATAAAATATATAACTAAATTATGAGAGTTATTTGTAGCTCATGAAAAATTAAGTAGACAAAAAGTGATTTTTATTTGTTAATTTAGTTCATTATTTAATAATGTATAATACCTCAGCTCTTATTACCTATTTGTAATATCATAAATTCATAACTATAAATAATTTAACTATACGTTTTTTTTTTACATAAGAGTGTATAATTTTGGGTGCAGTGTACTAGTACATTTATTATTTAAACATACTTAAGACCTATATATTTTACATGTAGGTAGGTAAAAATATATTCTTTAACTAAAAAAATTATTTATAAATGTGTTATTTAAGTGTAAATAAAAATATATAATCTACACACATGGTTTGTTTTAATCCGTTGATAATATTAATTTTGTCAAATTGTTATTACTAGTAATTTGTTTACAAATTACACTGTGCAGATAAAAAATAACTCTTAAATTCAACTATTGTAGTACCAAATAACATTTTTAAAACTCTATACGTACGTCTTAACAATGTATGACATTTTTAACTCGTTAAACCGTTGACCCATGACGACGCATATTACTTTTTAATCCATGGAGATGACATTCACAATATCATATTGATTGCGGCCATTTAAACGCATAGGCAATGTGTTAATCATTTTTGGAAACGTGCATTTCCCATTTTCTTCATCCAAGCAAAAGAGGTTTATTGTTAACAATGCAGGTGTCATAAATTTAATTTTCCGGTCTGCCAAGCTCAAAGCTCATCCGACAATGCACGTGGTGTATACAGTGGCATGCACTACACACTCATACGTGTGTGTGTGTGTGTATTATATATTATACCTGGTTATACGCCTAATGTTATTTTTTTCAAACGTTTCAGTTCGTCCGTTTTTGTTTAATTTTTTAATCTAGTATACCACGATATGAAAAATATTGTTATGTATTGTATTTGTGAGCGTATTCGGCATATAGTTTTATAGGTGTTTTATAATATAACGTATTGTATATAATAATAATGTGATATCAACGTTTCGAATGATTGCGAAAACTCGTTGTGAAATTTAATTTTTGTTTAAAAAGCATGTGAACCGTGTAATAGCACGGGGTGGGGCGACCGAAAGGGTGAACAAATTATTAACAATTATAACGAGTCTGATCGTCGACGAGTTTTTGGCCTTGATGAATCAATTAAATTGGTATAGGATCCCATTTTGCTGGTCGCAAAGTATCATTAATTTTAAATTTAATGGAGTATCGTTGCTATATTATATATTGCCTTACATATTATTATGTATACTAACTTCGCTTTTGTACACTCGCCAAAAAATATTATACGATATGATATATAACTACGGTGCATACAACTACTGTAATAATGTAAAATACGATATTCGTTTGCCTTTTCGGTCTTAACATTTAGCAAGGTATGATGGCGTTACGCCATTGTTTTATTATTCCGCAATAATACTCATAACATATTATATAAAAATATTCATATGCATATATATATATATATATACAAGTATATTGTATACATTATATTATATCGGTATTGTATAATAGTGAATACCTAGTGATAAAACCAATATCATCACTTTTAAAGCAAATAATCATCACGGAGACAATACAAGTGTAATAATAAGAATAATCAGTCAAAAATAATATTAATTATAATTTAATTTATGCTCGAATCTTATTTTCTTAGGTAGGTGTAGTACCTCGATAACACATTTCGTTTATATATTACTAACTGATCCCCATGCACTTTGTTGCCCGTTAAAAATACCAAATTTATATCATTCAAAATGTTTGTTTAATTCGTCTTTTATAGTCAAGATCAAAACTTTCTGTGACCTATTATCATAGATTAACCATATTTTAATCTCCATAAAAGATTTTTAACACAGTCATTTAAAATACAGGACTAAAAGTATATTCAATCATAATATTTTATCGCATTTTTAGCTTTATAAAAGTGATACAATTTTTAAAATTGGTACACAATAACAAATTGCTAATTTTTTATTCTTCCATACTCGATTGTTTGACCAATAGCAACCCTATAATAAACAAAACTATATTTATATTTATTTTTATGATTATATTTATTATTTCAATAAATAATATCAAATTTGCAATAAAAAAAATTAAGGGCCACTTTCCAAGATAAATTTTACCCTATAGATTCATGGAACTGTTTAGCTTTTAGATAGTAAAAAAAAAATTTTAAATCAGTTAAATAGTTCCAGAGATTACACATAAGACATAACAAACGGACAATTTTTCTTCTTTATATTATATAACCCTTTTAATCCCTGGAGGGATTGAATTTTGAAAAATCTTTTCTTCGTGGGTGTCTTCATAACAAAATAAAACTACTGTTCAAAGTTCATACTCATAGCTTCAGTGGTTCCGACTAGGTTATTATTTTCATTTTCACCCCCTTTTACCCCTTTTAACCACTGCATGTAGGGGTTGAATTTTTAAAAATCCATTTTTAGTGGGTGTCTACACTAAGAAACAAAACTACTGTCCAAATGTATACTCATAGCTACAGTGGTTCCGGCTTGGCGATGATGAATCACCCAGGACAATTAATTTTATATACATAGAATATTTACTAGGTATAGCAGTTATTCTCTGTTGAATTTTATCTAAATGTCATTTTAATACGCGGAACTCGTGTCTACCCAACGCATAAATGTCAATATTTAGAACGTAATACTAATAATAGCCATATTTCAATTTTCAATCTGTAAAAATGATGATATCATAAACAATGTCTCGTACAATATCATGTCTATTACAATCGATTTAAATACATAAATGTATATTAGTGTAAACACTCTAAACTGGTCATTTACGTTCAAGTTGTGAATCTCCATAATATGCGATTATCATAGAAGACATTATATTTACTTTGTTCCTTCGTATCATTTAACTTTAAGTTTTTTTTTTTACATGGAACAAGTCTGCGGCTGCTATGGTCATTGGACATAGATTACAGTTTAAGAAACAATACAATATATTACTTAACGTAGATATTAAATTAATTGCATACAATTACAGAGTATTTAATAATAATAATTAGGTTATAAAAGATAAATGAGATGATTAAAAATAACATAAAGCAGTAACAATATATACATAATTTGATGAAGTATATTAGATGAGGGTATGTGAAAACTTTAAACTTATGTATATAACGTTGCAACTACTGCAGTAGACACCTATTATACGGAACAACGGTATAATTCTTTATGAAATTAAAACTAATTTGAGTTTAATATATTTAAAATATGTACCGCTCCTCTTGTACTGTTTTTTTTTTTTTTTGAACATCAAACTATAGTTATATTATACTGATTAGAGTATTTTTTATAAAAACAATGTGTATTATAAAATTGTAAATAATTGCATATCTAAAAATAGTTATAACTCGCTTCAAGATAAAAATATTGTAAAAAAACTAATGAGGTTGTCTAAATAATATTCTTATCTTTAAATTTTATAAGAGGTCAATTCACTCTAATTTTTAAACCAACCGAGCTAAATGTGATCAGCTGAGCGTAAAGTTTGCCATGTTACGCACTTGTAAGACGGAGACAACATATGCGGGTATCATGTCCTTTTAATACAATATATTAAAATAATATGTATATTACACATAATGCACATAAATAGCACAATAATTATTAGTATTCACACAAAACATTGTAATTATATATGTATAATATTATAACAGTAGGGAGTGTTTTTAAATTAAAATGTTTAATTTGTTTGTGAAACTGGATAAAAATAAGCACACTTGATGTAAAGTTATTCTATTATATAATAATATGCTATAAAACTTGAAAATAAAATTGCTTATATTTGAGTTATATTCCTTTTTAACGTTAAGTACTTAAAAAAATTAACATTGTACATCAGACCAAAAAATATATTTCACAAACATAAAACATGCGTCTGTAATATTAAATTAATAATTTAATTTTTTAATAAAAAACAATATAATTTATACACAAACAATTATGATTTTCAGTTTAATATTTCTAAAATATAGGTTAAATATTCATGACTAAAATAATATTTACACCATTTCAATCAATCGTTAAAACAAGAAAATTGATAACACTTCTCTATATTATTATACTTATAAATACAATAATTAAATTTTTTAGTTATATTTCACCGAATTGCTTGTCGGTAGAGGTACAGTCACTAGACGATTTGAAAGTCTATAAATATCCAATTGTTCAGCAGTGTGAAAATTTGTTTTAAAAACTTTTAAGAATTTTATTTTATTTTCATTCTTAGTTGTTTGATTTTAACTGAACACATCATTTAAATTCAATAAGAATTAATCATCGAACGATAAAATTGGAACATTTTTGAAACGGCTGAATAAATTACTTATTTCTACCATATAACTAATAATGGTGTATTTTATTTTATTTTTAAAATTAGTGAGACTATAACAATAATAATTTAAAACATAAAATTAAAATTAAATGAATCATTTCAAAAATGTAAAATGCTGTTAGATTTGAAATCACTGCTGTTGAAACTATTTAGATTATAATTTACTTTTTTACTTTCCAAATTTGCGTCTTTTTATAACAATATAGTCTTTCGAAGGGGAAATAAATAATGTTTAACTCGTAAAAATAGATATATTCACTGATTTACACATAATTTAATTTGTGTTTAAGCAATGCTGTCAAAATAATTTACACGGTTATCTTTTTTTTTTTTTTATCTTGGCTTCTCAAGGGAAGTGCGTACATAAACTAAACCATTGTAATTATGATTTAGGGGCTAGTTTTAATTGAAGCCATTTTCTCTGTAGGTAGAGCGTTACTGTACAATTACTATGTATATAGAGACACGGATTTACTGAGACCAAAATGTGCATTATACTTTTTTTCCATCCCCTCGTAATTTATGATCCTTAAGGGTACCCTACGTTCATCATGTGGATTTAGCAGTTATTTGCATTGGCGAGATCTGGAAATGTTATTCATATACCTACACGTGCTTTTTTTCTCCGTTAAAATGTATAAGAAAACAAAAAAATAGACGTCGCGTAAACATTGTAATATAATAATACTAACATATTAATCTAATAGTACCTACTATTATATACTTATATCAATAAAAAACGTTATTTATGATTTGAATTGTTTTTTTAGACCTTTCTAATTTTTTTTTTTATTCACATTCATATTAATTTAATAAGTTTATTTACAATTATTAATATTTATGACTTAATACAATTATTACAGAAATGAAATATGAGAGGTGACCAGTTATGTCAGCTACATGAATCAGAAATATTGATTCGAGATGACTAGAGTAAGTCGATATACAGCCATACAGGCCACTGGCCAGCGTCTTTTCAGCTATCCGTAAAAATTTTTCTGAATGGTGTCGGTGTGATAGGAATATTAACAACGAATTATTTTTATGGTTTCTATATTTTTATTTTGTGATTTAAAAGTACTCGATAAAATTGTAAACGACAGTGTTATAAATTACGCAACTGTATATATAGATAATAATATTATAAAAATCGTAACCTCGATTATAATTTGCATTAATGTGGATATGATTTATTTTTTTTTTTATATTAGCCATATCGTTGTACGTTTGTTGTTGTGATTATGGAAAAAATTATCTAAGAGTTAATTTGCTAATTGCTTTTAAACTCGTATAATAATTAATTTAACGAAAAAAATATTACCGCATATGAATGCATAAACCATTTTGATATCAACTCGCTAGTTAATTTGAGATTAACTTGTGCATTATTTATGAGTTCTGAAAGATCTTCTTTAATGTGATAAATCTAGCTAAGCTGCAAAATAATTTTATTCCATACATATCTTGTCTAATTTGTAATTACAAATTGCAAATAACAAAATACAATAATACTATTCAAATTATTATTTTAACTATAAATTAATAGATAAAATATGTAATACGCACTTTTGTTATATTAAAAAATGTCTATGAATCTGTGCGTATTTATTAAAATAGAATTTTAACAATAAATACCAACAATATTAAATACAATAGTAAAAAAAAGACCATAAAACACAAAATATTTTGAAAAAATGTGATACAATTATACAAAATAGTAAACGCCTTGATTTTATAAAATGTGAGCAATTTTTTACAACAGTTATGAAATGTCAATGAAATTCAAAATCATTTATTATAATATAAGTAAATAAATTGGTACATATTATTTTAAAAGTATTAATGTAATAAGTTTTCCTTTCAATTATTTTTACTTCAAATCGTATCATTTAGAAGATGAATGTATTATAATTATGAAATATATGTTAACTACTCGAAAATTGTTATAAACTAATTCAATTGGTAGAGTTTTTTCGCATAAATTTATATTATTTTTTGTGAGCTCATATTTTCGTATGTATTCGTACTATAAATATTGTTTTAATTATATGATAAAAATAAATACATTTAATGTAGTTGAAATTATAATTTATTTTATTTGATATAATAGGGTATAATTTTTTTATAAAAACTCGCAGTTTCTTTTTGTTTCACAAACACAAAAAAAGTGATGAATGGAAACTTTTCAAGTGAAATTATTAATGATCTTCTCAGTTTTTAAGATAGTATCCAAATGTCAACATGGCACTCTTGCGTAAAGTATAAATCAATTTTTTCTAGATTTAGGTCTTCTTTCTGTACAGCTTTATCAGGAACACAATTCGAATTTCAAAGCAATATAACATATATACATATTTAGTGATAAAAAATTGACGATTATACAGAATATTCTTAATTACTTTGACGGTTTATGCAATAATGTCAATATCCGCGTGTAAAATTGTTACCAAGTAGATACAAGGTTAAGCGTGAACAGCTTAAAAATAACAAAAAAAAAAAAAAATTGTTATTTTTATGAATTTTTTGGAAACGTTAACTTTAACCAACCTACATTTTTTAAAGTTTAGAATTATATATTATTCGTTTAATATTAAAGACCATCGATGGCTGCTGCTCTGCAGTTTAACACATAGTTTTATCAGAGCGGTTTGAATAAATAAATGTACCGATGTTCCAATATGTAACAATAGAACTTTTGACGTTTTTGGACCCGCTCATGTAGAGAATGGTTTTCAATTAGCATTGACTGTGTCATGTCCTGCGAGAGCGTTTCAAAAACCGTCCTGCCGCGCGATCGCATCGATGTACATTCCGGAAACACGCAGTGTGGTACCTACACAGGTACACATCTACATACCCACTAATAATTCACGAGATAATTTGTGCCAAACCGCGCGCGTGTGGTTAACGAGCATTTTAATTAAACTAATATCGAAATTAACCGTGCGCCATTTGTAAAGGACACGTCTGACGGAGCGGCGGCGGCATCGTCCGTTCACATTTTAGCCGCGCAAAAGTCCAACGATTATATACCGACTACCCCTTCCCCTAGTCTCCATCCCCAGTGATAGGGTCTAAATGTCTGGTGATAATCAATACGCCAGTTGATTTCGTGTCAATGCGACGCAATCAGTAAAAATGTTCGGGCCTGTGAAGTAATCCTGTCACGGCGATTTCCCTAAATATAATACGACAAAATTACGTTTATTATACCGTATAATATGCATCCATCATTGTCCACCGGCAGTATTGGTCGGTGTCCGGTGGGTATACGTATATATATATATGTGTGTGTATATATTGTTATTATTCTCTGAACAGTTAAACAATAAAATTGAAGTCGTTTTGTTTATTTTCAATAAAAAAAAAAAGAAAGAAACAGTGATGAATTAGTTTTTGTGAATAAAGTAAATGTATTTATTATGTTGAGGGTTTAGACGAGATGAACAAATTTACTTGATTACGAATAAGCTTCTTTTGCTATAATGATACAGCTGCTGTTGTTGCTAATAACAATGATGATGACAGAGATACACTTCTAGAGTAATAATGAATTGTTTATCAACAGGGGTTTTTTTTTCGTTTGTAATATGAAAAATATTGTTTTTGTAATACATGCATCTATTGGATTGTAAACTGTTATATGCGTTTAACAAATTCAAACCATGTAAGTGGACCAAAATTATGAGTATATATCATATAAATATGTTTTCGAAAACCAACAAATATTGTATTCTTCGTTACAGAGCAATTTGCATTCGCTTTATTATTAATCTCTCAAAACCTGAATAATTAAATGAATTATATTATATGAATCACAAATTATATAATTTTCATAATTACACCGGCATAATTTGATGATTAGATACCATAATATATATCTAAAATAATTTATGCTATCACCAAATATTTGAAACTGATATAACAAGTTATAAGAAACATTTTTTTTTTTTTATCGAGAAATGTGAATCAGATTATCTAAATATAATTTATTAGTGCTTACTGTTTTATAATAAATTTATTTTCTTGGTCTTGTGTTTCATAAAATTACTTGTAGTATTACACGGTAGATCGAGTGTTTGAAAATGTAAAAACACTTAGTAAAAACATCATAATAATATGTTATATTATGGCGTATTATTTTTATGTGTACCTTCATAAATAAATTAACTGAATATTACATCGCGTGCCACTTTACGTAGACATTACACATTCCTTAAATATTCTACGTTCTATTGATTTTATCCCATTGGTTTTCATTATAATATTTTTAAGCGTTTCGTGGCGGAAAAAAATTACTTTTATTAACACAGTAAAATATTATATTTTTTTTACGAATTCGTTGGACATCGGCGAGAATGTTATCACGGTCGAGATCGGACTTAATCGTATCCACGCTTTTAGCAGTTTAATGCGCTGCACAATATACTCACGACGTATGAAATCGCAGCAGCAGAAACAGATTATTTTCCGTACGTATACACCGTGCAGGGATATTAAATTATTGTCGAGGGTACAAGCTGTATAATATATCATTATAATTATCGTAGTCGGATGAACGCGAGAGTTCTGCGATGAGGCATGCACACGTCATCAGCTATATAAATATGGCGATTTGCCGTCAGAACTCCTCGGCGCTCTTCAGCCGGTATCCCCCAGACAACCGATTCACAATCATTTGTACGATTGGCCGCCTAGCCGGTACATTACCTATTTAATAATAATATATTATATAATAGTGCACCGTGTACAGGGTGTCCCATGAGGATTTACCCATTGCAATATCTCTCGAAATAATGGTGATATCGAAATTCTGGTTTGGTAATAAAACTCGCAGGGTTAAGAACTACAATTGTTTCATGTTTTAATTTATTTTAATGTTTTGGTAAAAAAGTTAAAAAATATACTTTTATATTTAATTACTTCCAAAAAAAAAATTAAGATAGCCATTTTGTAGAGTTTATTTTTCTGAAAATATTGACGTTTCAAAATTTTATTTTCATTAATTTCCTGATTTTTAATATTTTTTTTAGTTCCGAGAAAAATTGCGAATTATTTAACGCCATAATGTTATCAAACATGTCATCAAATAAATTTTAAAATGAAGTAATTGTAGTTCTTATCCCTATGAATCTTATTATGAAACAGAATTTTGATATCTCCATTATTTCGTGAGATATCGCAATGGGGAAATCCTTGCAGGACACCCTGTATACCGACCCCTAACGAAACGAAGAGGCCCAAGAAATTAGGACATTAGATAATCTCGTTACCAGCTATCATACACATAAAACATTGTTATAACACGTATTTAGTTGGTATGTATAACTCAAAAAATTGTTTTTGTATAATTTTGTCGGATACAATTAATACAATACCATATAATCTTCTATATACACATTCACGCAATTAATGCTATTAATTTATTGTGTTGTGAAAACGTTCTTTGTCAACGTAGAATCGACTGACGAGTCAGTGCTCGGCTGGAAGTTACAGACAACACATCACGAAATAATAGAACATAATATATAGAAATATCCAACGACACGTTACCTCTGATGACATCCCACGCAGAGTTTTTACGAATAATAAATCAAAAAAGGCACTTATAATATATTGTATATAATATACATACATCCGCACATACTCCCCACTTTAGTAATGAGCCTAACCCTCGAAATTTAGAGAAAATCTTTTTTCATTTTTATTTTTATTCGTATTGAAGTAAATATACAATCTATAATTAATATTCTTTGTACAGTGAGTAGGTTTGATAGGTGACAAATAAAAGTAAATAACATGAATCGTGTGATTAGGGAGGATACCCAGTGGTAACGCCCTATAAAGCGACAGTAATAACAATGATAATTTTCAACTTTTTAAAGGTGTTAACTGGTATCAACATCCAGCACTTATTCAGCTCGCTTACTGAAGAATAATATCCCTATACCATTGCCTTTTAAGTCTACGGCACGGGTTACCAGGGAGTGTGTTCGTTGAAATTTGGAGTTTAAGAGAAAATCTAAACGTTATTTCCATCGTCTATGAAAGTCGCTGCAATAGTTTTGAATTGCATTTTATTGATTTTAAATATTATTATTTTTATTTTGTCAATTTATCTCATCACAATATCACTCGTGAACAAAATTTTACCGAACCAGAACGAATACTGGGAATCATAGATACATATTAAAAACCTGTCGATAACGATCGCTAAGAGAAGCACAGTCAAACGCTTTTCTGAAAATAATTTTATCAATAATTAATATTATTTCGTGAACACTGTACAGTGTACAGTCAATTAAAATAATGCATTTTGTCTTTGTTTATTGCCGAATTGAGTGTTCGGAGAACTGTCTAGTGGGCTTAGTTATATTAAATATTCGTAGAACAATTTTTATAAAATTATAATTATTGTTGATATCATGGGTTTAGACAAGTTTATCAATATGGAACGAGCCATTGACAGATAGATGAATACTCATTGCAGCCATTGGCAGTGGTATACTGGTATCCACCTAACATAGCCTTTAGGCGGATACTAATGTCATCGATTCTGAGAAATTTTAATAAGCAATCTCCAAGTTCACCAGATACAATATCTATGAAACTGATCAATATGGTGTGTTTAATTATGATTTATGGTGCACGTTGATACGTATGTTACATAATATAACATGTTAATTTAAATTTATCAAATTGCAGTGTATTCGCTGTATTATATATTTCTGATTTTTTTCCATGTTTATATTGTTTGATAAAATGTTACATAGCTTATTAAGTTTACTTATATTATCTACTGTAAGTTTTACATTGTAATTTATTTTTACGCTGTACTATTATCAAAATGTTTTAAAGGGTTCTTACCCGTTTATTAATAATAAATAAATAAATATACCATATTCAGAGGTAGCTCAGATTCTTCGTTTAAAAGCATCGATAAACAAAATGCGTAACACCTAACTAGTAAATGTGTATACATTTTAAATGTTATTTTTAAAGAAATAAATCATTAAAATATAAACTTTTGAACTAGGTCTCCGACACGTTACAAACGATTCGTCTGGAATTATAGTGGTGTATTTAAATTTGTTTTATTATTAACTCAGTGATGATATTTCTCGATTTTGGTGCAATTATTTTGTTGTGAAACAACATATATACAAGTAAAATAATACTTTTGTTCTAATTTGTTATTTTCATATTTATGCGGGTGGTTGTGTATTTTTAATTGGTTAAGATACAGCTCATAGATAAATCTTTATTTCATTGTTTTCTTGCTAATAGACTCGACCCTTATTTGTTTAGAAGTATATATTTTTTTTAACTGTTGATATCTAACGGAAATTTATAAATAGAAGTTAAACCTAAAAATCGGATAATTGGGTTTTGCTCTGTTTTACCTTGTTCAGTGGTTTACAAGTTGGTTACAAAAATTAGTGGTATTAAATTTAAATTCAATGATATAATATCATTGTATACGAAAAACCATTCTGATCGGATACGATATTTTATACTATATTAATTAAATTGTTATTTTTTCAAAAAAAAAAAAAAAAGAAAAGTAGGTGCCTATAAAATAAATTCCAAATTAATCAAATCAAATTCATTATGTAGGTACCCGACTCACTCAGTCATTAACAACATTACCTATCATAATAATTAGAATGTAAATTTTACTCTAGAAATTTAAGGTACCCGCAGATTATATTTTTAAATTATAGAAATATAACTAAAATTGTTAAAATAACTATGAAAAAAAAACTACGCATGTATAGTTTTTAGATTTTTCTATTACAGAATTAAATACTTACATGGAACTTTATTTTAAATTTTCAAGTTTTTTGACCCAATGAATAAAATGTTATCGACATTTATAGAATGTAAAACTAAAAAAACTAAAAAATTCAAATGTCTATAAATAACTTAAAAATTGTTGAAATATTTTGAAAATTTTTCCATGTATAGGAAATGCGTGTACGTGAATATTTCACGTGTCAACTGTAATTTGTTTTAAAGTTACGCCAATATCTAAAATCGATTTTCTCAAAAATATATTTTGCGTACAAATTCTTGTTCCTTATTTTAATTTTTATCTTAGCGCTTTAAGTAAGTACTGGAAATCCAAAATATTACCTCCCCAATGCACCAACTAGATTCACTTTCCAATCGGAAAAGCTACTGAAGTTGAAAATCGAAGCATTATTTCGATAACTTAATGTGTACACACACACACAAAAAAAAAAACAAAATAAAAAAACACACATCATTGTAAAATCAATACATTCATCACTCTGCTCAGAATCTATAGTGTATTTAAGCATATTATTAAATCTAAATTGCTTAAATGACATTTATTACGCCTGAAGAGGTTTGAACAAAAACTTAAGGATGAAACTGTGTTGGGATCATAACAACATAGAATCTATAATATTCTGAAACAACCTTGTTAAACCACATTATAATCCTAATCCCACGTCGTTCAACATATTTAGATTTTAACGGATTAAATGATTTTAAAAAAGACAAACAAAATAGGTAATATGCTGCATTTATTGTATTTATAATTAATAAATATTATTTCATTTCAGTCGTATGTCTATGAAGTCATAACTGTAGAAAACATGAATATCAACCAAACATTATAATATCAATTTATTTAAAAAAAAAACAATAATATTATGAACAAATTTAGTTCGGTACACATAAAAATAATAATATTTCAACCAAGAGTTCTTAGCGGACATTAACCTTTGTTTAACATCTCTTTAAAATAATAATATTAATAGTCAACTTGTTTTTTAAATTTTTATTCTCTACGAATAAAATTGAAGTTTAACCTAACCTTATATGGTTTTTATATGATTTTAAATAAAAGATCACCGTAAAGGTCATGGTAGTTTTCATTTTCATGCACGTTGTGAAATAATTTCCCTTTCAATTGAACTTTTCTTTACGATAGTTCTATTAAATGAAAAGAACTTCAATTGGTAAAATGACTAGATTTTCTTAAACTCGATGTAGAATATTTTAATACTGAATGCTGATCCTCTGATTGTGAGATTGAACATTGATGACTTGACAAGTCTTGAACGAATTATTTGTTTCTAATGTAATACAAATTAATTGTTATTTTCAATGATAGTTTTGTTATTAAATTATGCCAAAAAAAAAAAATTAAAATATGTTTAAGAAAAAGTAAAAACGTAGTTACCTCGCATAGTTATGTTAAATATCACGAATTTCGATCCTAGTGAATTAGTGAATACGTATAAAACTATATCGTTGGTTGTCGGTTTCCAACTTTTTTTTTATCTTAGGCGTTAGGCATTAGCTCAACAACGATATATTGTATAGTGTATACTCATTACTCATATATTAACTTTTATCGAGTACTGTATTGATTTAAGACATATTTCAGTTAAAAGTTAAACGATTTTTGTAGATAATAATACTATTTTTATAAAATTATTGGAATACTTGGTGTTATAAATTATTTCTTAGCTATGAAAAATTCGATTTCAAGAACCTAGAGTGATGATATAATATTATGAATCGTTGTTTTATTTTCAGTTACCAATATGAAATCATTTTCCCGATCACGACAGAATTAATTACCTACTACACATTGTATGTACCTATATATGTTTACTTACTTGACGATATTTACATAATACTATCGGTTTTAGATACGTTATGTTGTAAATAAATAATATATTATATATTATACTCAATAATAATAATACTAGTAAACGATACGAGTTTCAGTAGAATTCATTATTCCCGACAGTCTTCGTTCTTGAAATTCTGTTATACACAAAACCTAGACAGACTATTATAGCTTTATGTGCGAGTTAATTTCTCACCAAGGTGCGTAGAGCTCTAGATTGTCATACGTAAACAACTGACAGATGAAAATCTCTCTTAAATCAATTTTTCCATTATCTATTATTACGCCACGTCATTAAATTGAATGAGACAATTAGTTTAATGTTATTTTCGAGAGAGAAAAATCTAAGTAAGAGTGCTTTACTTTATTTGTTTTGTCCCGAGATTATAACATCTTCTAACCATTGTTCATTCGAAAATATTTACTTCCATTAATTTTCACGTGCTGATTTTTATTTTTAACATTCGTTCTTAAACTCGCCGTTGTAAAATCTCAACGCACACATATTTATTATATTTAAGTGTACCAATAATTGTAAAAAAATTATATTAATATATTGTTGTATTTTTTTTTTTATTGAAAATAGTAGGTACTTGCACTCGAAATATTTTGATTGTCATATTAAAGCACACAATAATACACACATTCTAATTTATTACTATACCTAAATTCGTTTTGGTAAGTAATTATTACAATTACTGCTATCATATAATATTGCGATAATTATAAACTACAATATTTGAGTTTTAGTGAGAAAATATCGGATTAAATTAATTCAATTCAAATTTCATACTGTACAAGTTAGTTGCTAGCTATAAATAATTAGATATTTAATGTGAGGTAACTTTGTGAATTACGAATCTACACTGTAATATATATTTTAGACGAACGCGTATGTAAAATTAACCATTCCCGACCTATCCGTTCTGAAATTCACCAACCGTATGCTAGAAACATTTTCTAACCTGTTCATTTACATTGTAGTAATCGATTTTATGAATTTTGTAACGTACCTACCTTTATATTCATTACAATTACATCGTGAGTCTAAGTTTATGAAACTAAACGTAATCCCTTAATCTACATTCGTAATCTAATTTCAAAAACATCGAATGCCATCATTCACAAGAAAGTGGTTCGCGAATCTGCTTTAGACAAGTTGATCGTTATTAGTCATATTATATATTATCTAATTTTCTACATGCTCTGAAAAGTTATAAGCTCGTAGTATCTAATAAAATTACAATACTTAATATTGTATGAAATTGTAAAAGATAATTATTGTACTTAAACATATTGTTTAGTTGCGTATTCTTGAGACCGCCGAAAAACATTGGGACGTCTAACTTTTCGAAACTCGCGACAGCAACAATCATGCGAACATTACATAACAGTTTAATGCCAAGCAAAAATATCATATTATACATTTCGAGTACTAATAAATGCGACGATGGCCAAAAAAGATCAATGGTCGATTTATTTAATTATACCTATTATACACACGCGTTCTGCGTGATAAATGTTTGTCAAAGATTGGAAAGTCCGAAAGTGGATCATAGAATAACTTGATATACTAATATCAATATCTTTCCTTCGCGTTTTGTGAATTTTAGGGGTGACTACGCCTCAGACACTTGCACTTAGGAAAAAGACAGTGCAGTCAAATGCGCCCTTTTCATGGGCGATCATACTTCCAATTACGAAGGATGCCCATCATTTAAAGTACTTCTCAAACGCAGCAAAACGTCTCATTCAAAACCGCAAAATCCGAATACTGTATTCTCGTCTCATCATCTTAAAACTCCCTTTCCTTACCTTCTCAAAGTTTCTTATGCCTCCGTCGCCGATTCCAATACCATCCCATTTCCTATAATACCCACACTAGCGATAAGTCGTCGGTTAAATTTATTTCTACACTTTCTTCATTAATTAATCTTGTAATCACGTTTAGAATAGCTGTAAGGAGTTACAGCTATTCTAAACAAATAAATTATTCCATAGTCCAATTTTTATTACCTCATTAACATTATTATAATAATTTTAATTGTTGTATATGTTATCTGTAACTGTACATTTTCATGATTTCCGAACCATTATTATTTTATATAGAACCCCTTTATCATCATTTAAATCACAATGTTCACAAATATTATTTTCTAATGCATACGGCATACCTTAATTATCAGTTATATTTTGTAATTTTGATAATCGTTGAGCTATCATACGTAGTTAAACCAGAAGCTAATAAGAAAAATAAAAATAAAATATAAGTCTGATAGCATATCAGAATGTGTCTTAGTCGATTTAGTAAAAATAATAATTTAGATTCCCTGACGCGTTCGATAAAAATTTTAAAATACCAAAAAACGTAATAAGAGTATAATAGCTATTTATTTTTGTAATGTTTATAAAAAATTGCTCAAACGAAATACTAATTTTCTATTATCGCGATATTATTCTACGAATGGCCGATGGATACGATTGACTCGGTCGTAATATTACGTAAGCTGACCACGCACCATAATACCGTAATCGAGTTTACCCTCCATAATCATTAATTTATAATAATAACAATAATACACGTAATAGTAACAGCCCAGTGAAATGGCGCGGCGAACATAGATCTTCTGCGATTTCGATAATCATATTATCATAACATAAACTCGATTCACAAATTACAGTATTTTCTGGACGGGAGGTATATAATCGGACGTTTTATTTTATCGATCGTCGGAGGCGAATTCTCGCGCACTACACGCGATCGAGATCGGTTATTATAATCATATACGTACTTACGTATATATATATATATATATATATGAAACGGCTTCAGCTGATAAACGATCGGGCGGATTTTGAAATAACGTGTGCCAAGAAAACCCCCAAAGGTGTGATACAGATCGCGGTGCAACACTTGTTATATGGGCGTCGGGACCGGGCAATCTGACGGCGAGGTTGCAGGGTGCGGGAGATGTTATGGGTTGGGTCGGAGGATGACGGAGGGGTTGCAGGATACGAGCCAGAGTTAAGAGTGCAATGCAAACGGACGGACGGGCGGACGTGCGAGTGGGAAAAGCCACGCGTTGAAATTGACGACCAATCCAACCGATTCAGCCGACCGATAAATCAGGAACGGCCGCACGTTAATTGTGCCTCCTCTTCCTCCTCCTACACCTCTTACTCATACACGTATACGCGCGCCTATGGTTCGCGGGTGGATTCAAAGTTCATTTATCTTTGGAATTCAAGAAGTCCAACGGCGGTGGCGGTGGCTGAATCGCGATAGGGACGGCGACGGTATAGTGGTGTGCAGAGTGCAGGAGAAGGATGCACTGTCGGCATGGCGATGAAAGAGAACGGAAGAAATAGAAAAGAAACGGGAAAAAGGTAACGGGCGGGGTAAAATCGCTGTAAAAAGATTGTATTTTCAGATATAGTATACGGTGGCAGGCGGTTGAGCCGACTGCGGGGAGAGGATTTATATATAAAATATATATACACACACATATATATATATATGTATACGATCGATACTTATGGCTTAGATTTGTGAAAGCCCAATAGTGAGATGCGTGACACATCTTCTATACGGTCGCTATAAATTCACTCGTCGATGTACCTTTTGTCCACCATTCAACACCCCGGCCCCTGAAACGCCCAGGAAATTCCATCCAACGATTGTGATGGACGTCGGGACGGGCCTTCCGGTAAACACAACCGCCGCCGATGCTGAACCACCCACGTGATGCGATCCTAACGCGGAGTCTGTGTTAGAGAGGTAGGGGATGAGTGGGAGAGAGAGAATAAAAAACTCACAAGTCATCGGTCCTGCAGTTGTAGTGATATTGAGTTGCTTTTCGTTAAGAAATAATGATAATAGGTATTACACCGGTATATACCGCGGTGAGTGGTGATAGGCCATTACCGAGGAATGTGAGTAACATAAATACAACTAAACAGTGAAGGATAGGTTGGTATATTGTAATAAGTATTGGTAAACAAGTCCAAGAGATGGAGTTATAAGTTGCCAGCTAGAAGGGTAGTGCACACCAACCGTAGATGTTTGTAGTGCGCAATGCGAGCGTGTCATAATATATATATATATGTACAATTCAAAGAACATTAATTGATAGATGTTACCTATAATATAATGTTTGATTATCAAGAACGTATATAATGAGAATTTCCTGTTTTATTGAGACTGAGAGTCAATCAATTTTAAAACTATATTCCAGTGACCAGTCATAGATGTTAAATGATGAGGGTATAGTGAGAGTGATAATAATTTTATGTTGATAACGTAAGATCCGTTACGTCCGATTGATAGTCATACCTCAGATACGTGCGGAAGTCCGGCTGCACAGAAGGTAATAATTTACATTTATAGCTATACCCATATAAATAGGTATCGAATAATACGTATAATACAATCTAACCAATACGGTATATCGTTTTCGTGGCCTGCAATTTCCTTTCGTTTATATCGCAATACGAGTTTAACGATTATTAATGTTTTATAAGGTTTATACTCTATAGTTGTTGTTGCTTAGCCGCACATCGGTAGAAGTGAGTTTTTTTTTTGGCGATATCGTGCAATACATTTTTTTCCAAAACAACATTACACCAAACACACAGCAAGTTTTCAATGTTGTCACGCAAAATGTTTATGATATTCGGGTATTATAAATTGTTTGTACATAAAATTCGTACATACGTATTGTGGCATGTATATTATGATATAATTTTATAATAGGTATCATAATTTGTGATCGATTATAAACAATTAAACAACTGACTATTGAAATAATGAATGGCAGCACTATTTTCGTAGTTCTAGAGCGCAGTTATTTTGCGAATTTACCGATTTCTTATTACCATCTACAACTTACTATGTAGCAAACGAGTGTAAATAAATATTATTATTTTAAACTGTATTTATAAACAAATCGATAGTATATTTAATGAAATCAGGAAATGAATATCGATATTTTTATAAAATATTCTATTTATCTATACGTAGATGGATGGATGGATGAATAAATGTATACAATATTTTAATGCTATCAATATTATTAACAATAATATTACCTTGTTATTTATCTATTAGACAAGGTACCTACCCATTTTTTTACTATGTACATATTGTTTTGTCGGTTAAAAATGTTGTGAGTATTAGTTTTTCGTCCTAACAGAATGATTATATTTAATATTTAATATTTATAATACATTTAACGATAAAATATATTAATATATAATATGGTCTCGTCGTGTTTGTTTTCACGTATAGCTAATCGTGGTTTCTCAAAATCAAAATAGTCGAGCGTACTCCAAACCAATGTTTATTATTATTATGACTGTCACACGTGACGTATATAGTTAAGCCAAGTTCACGAAGGTCTATATATTAAATTATGATGGTGGAAATCTACTTTAAAGCTTAAACATCGATTAAAAATAATTAAGAAATAATATTATTTTGAAATTGTTTCTATGACATATCACAAGCAATATTATATCAATATTATGGTTACGAAGATCACAACGAAGTAATGTCTAAGATAATATTTTCAATCATTATTTTTTGTATAAGGGCGTTTCAAAACTACTTTTCAATTATTATCATAACTGATATTTTTTTATTGGTTTTTGGAATATTTTCTATATTATGAGGATAACATAATAGTTACATATCTTAAGATTCCAAAGTTCAGTATGTCGTTCTCTTGACCACGGCGGTATTGTCGTCAAGCAAATATATCGAACACGCTAATTATATATGGGTTACTATATTGTCTTTGGAATAATTATATTATATTATATGTGTATGGATTATAATCTCAATTAAAAGAACTATATAATAAAAAATAAACCACGAATTCATTGGAAATCGTAAAAAAAAACTCACGTTGTTATACAGTCAAAGCTGATCGCTATCAATTCAAAACAAAATCGTCCACTCGTTTTCGGCGTTTGAAACACAAAAATTAATTATTTTTCATGTTATCGGAGTGCATCCCGCCCGGGAATAAGGCGTGATATTTATCTTCCCACCGAAATCTCGTCGGTTCGCCAAGAAATAAGCATAAAGCTCGTCCCACCGCTGCTGGACCCTTTGAATTTATAAACGGCGTAATAAAAGGGTTAAACGTATCTACATTTAAAATTGTGTAATCGAGCTTTGTGTTAAACTGTCCGGAAAGTATAAGACAATTTCCCGCTTACGTTTGACTATTCAACTATTAGTCCAGTCACAGATTTTTAGGTTTTTATTTTTCGCGTACAATAATACGTATATAATACGACACGTGTAGGTAGTAGGTTACCTACACACAACCGTATAACGACTGCTTTTTGTTTGTTTTTTTTTTTCAAAAAGTAATACGGAAGTAGAGGCATGATTAGCGGCCCACACAAATGAAAATGTTTATTGGCTCTGCAATTTATTACGCTGTGGTTCGTTTCAACGTCAAGGCAAAATCTCAAATCCTTTGATTGCACGTATGTATATACGAATATATGACATAGTAAAATGGTACAAATAATGTGTCGTTTGAATTTTGACTATACAATTTAAGAGTACGTGCATAAAACATTAAGGGCTCTTCAAAACTTTTTATTTGATGGCTGGTAGGTAAATAATTATTGTTTATATTTAATAATATTATTTTATCCCATACATGAATCAAGTCTATATCATCGTATAAGTACATCCTTATTTTTTTAAGTGGCTAATTTAATGGTTTTTGAGTGTCATAATAATTAATCCCTAAGTTATTATGTTTCTAAAATTTCTAAAATTTTGACATCAAAATGTGTTACATATGGCGCAATGAATAGACAAAATAGATATATTTCTATACAACACTGCGTTATATTAATATAATGATATTATGAATTTTATTTTAAGATTTGTATAGAATAAATATGTTGAATGTTGAATGTTTAAAATTATTATTATTTTAAGTCTCACAGTATATTTTGGCCTACATAATACAAATTAAAAATAATAATTTTTTACAAAAAAAAATTATGTTTGGATATGAATGTTTAATTATTCATCACCTATAAAAGTATAATAATAGTAATAATAATAATAATTGTTAATAAGATTAATATTTTCAGTAAAATAAGAATCCTCTCCCCATCTTGAAAAAAAATATTAAACGGATTCTTAATCATTGATATTATATTTCAGTATTTAGAGCTATATTATTCTAAGTCTAGAAGATATTTTATATTTTAATAACGTGAAAGCTTTCTTTTTATTACCAAATAGGTAAAATCTTAAGTACCTAATGTAAATAAAAAATAATGTTATTGTTTGAAACTTATGGAATTATGAAATCAAAAAGTATACGGAAATCCTCTAAACATTATATTTTTCCAAGAAATTGTATTTATGTTAAATATTTATATTATACTATTATAGTTATTGTGATGTTTTCCTCGAAAATTTACAGTCTTTGTGTACGTCAACATAACTGCAATTGAGACTGTTGACTATGCATTATACAAACTTGATAAAATGTATACAATAAAATGATACAAGTATAATTAGATTCAATTGAGATGTTACCAACCGGTTGTTTTCGCTATCATTTAATAACATGTCACAAACATTCAAATCGATTTAACAATAAATAACTAGTTAAATTATCCTTCAAACATTACACACAATATTCTTTAAAGGTACCTATGTATAAATATAATGTTTTATTTCATTTTATTTTAAGTGAACTGCACAAAAATTAACAGGAACCAAAAAGCATTTTTTAATTCAGTTCTTTAACAAAAAGGTGTACGACAAAATACAATATTATCTCTCTCATCGATATATAGGTACTTAACAACATTATTATATTGTATTAGATAGGTACTACGAGTATTTAACCGTAGAATTATGGTCAGAACCTTTTATCGAGTGGTGGTGGTGGTGGTAGTGGTGGTGGCGGTGTGTAACATCGGCGAATTTGGAAATGTTTACAATGAATCACCGTTAAATCTTTCTCTCCAACAGCAGTGCAATAAGCCAGTTAGTGTGTGTGGTAGGTATATTTATTACACATATCAGCGCACGGTGGTCCGTTTAACAATCGAATCAGCAGACGGTTATAACGTACTCCGTAAAGCGGTTTTAATTGGTTTGATTTTATTGTTTTGAGCGCCACACCGTTTCGGGATAGTAAAACTTATTATATTGGCCAGAAAAATCACAAACGTACAACATCGAGTTAGTATACTGCGAGATACGAGGCAAACGCCGCTGACGAGTTATTGGCTGATTATTACTGTATTATTGCCGTATTGCGTCTATTGCCACAGTATCCGATTCATGAGTTATAAATTATAATAATTGTAAGTTGTAACAATAATATTGAAGTCCAAAAATAGGATTATTTTTCGTAAACCTTAGTCTGTATTCATCTAACTTACCGTCGTGTCTAACCGTATATGAGAGCCAACGACGACACTCATTGTAATATCATTGCAATCAAAGATGGTCGTTTATACAATTTGTGCTCCAGTGTATACCGGGACTTTTATTTGTAGCTATCTCTCACCTCAGTCCAACATAAGCAAACCAAAGTAATCGCTGTTTCTTGATATATGGTAATTTTTCAATTCTTTGGAAATTAAATTTTTGACTTGAGACCAGAGATACACTTTTAGATATTTTAAATATGAATTGCGTGTACATCCATGATTTTCCAACCAATAATTCCCTTTGGTCAACTCATCTCTGCATTCCAAAACAAAAATATTTATGTATAATAGGTAATTTTCAATAAAATTTTTTTCCAGGTGTTGTCCAAATACAAACCAGAAAAAATAAATAAATCTATAAGAAAAGCATCCCGTCGGGGTAACGGAACTCGAATATGGTCACACTAAATACTATTGTACCTAGTCAGAATCTTGACAGTAAAATAATACCACTGCAACGTCTGCAACTACCACAACTAGCGGCAGTACTGGTAGACAAGTTTCTGACAGCAGAAGATGTTGCGGTGGAGAGGGGTTGAAGTTCCAGTCCAAGGGATGAAAATCTGCGGTACAGCTGCTGCAACCCCACACACCTCACCTATTCATGTATAGTCACCGTCTTTAAGATTAGGATTTTGATTGAGCCCGATGGCGGTCTAACCCATCTACGAGCATACCGCGGAGTACACTATAAAACAATATTAATGCATAATTATAATAATATAGAATACAACGTGTTCACTAACCGTGCTCGCATGATAATTTGAAAATTATAATAATGAATAGGCCAGTGGTTCCCAATTAGTATTGAGCCATGGACCTCTAGCTATAAAGGTTAAATTGAACGGGGACCCCTTTTTGTGATTACTTACTTTTCAATTTTGTTTAATAATAAAAATGAAAATAATAATTTACATAATATATAATACATTAATTATCGACATTTTTAACAATAATCGAGTTTCAATAGTGATCGAGTAAAATACCAGGAATTTCAAACCAATACGTGTTTAAAAATTCTACTAAAATAAAATAAAAATATCACTTCAGTACTACATAACCACGGACCCCATAACATCAACACGTGGACTCCTGAGGTCCGTGGACCACTTATTGGGAACCACTGGAATAGACACTTCATATTATATTGTTAGAATATTTTTATGATGAAAAACCCAGGTCGGGAGTCTAAAAAAAAGTGGTGACTTAATCTCCTTATATTACAGTATTGCATTATGCAATGGACGTAGCCACGTTAATCATTTAGGATTTCTAGAATAATAAATTCCCCAATGATTTAATAGTTTTGGGGAACACACAACTAGTACAGTCGCGCATAGCTACACAAGGGCCAGCCAATCAGTGCAATGACGCTTAATATGGTAATAATTTAAAACGAAAGGTATACGATATATTTTATTCAACAGTTCATGTATAATGTGTAGGTATCATGCCATACGTATTTAACACTACAAAATCATATCATTATCACCTACCGAGTAGTAAAAAGGTTTTCAAAAATTATTTTAATCAATTGTATATATAAAAAAAGCGGACAAGTAGAACAAAGGTTCTGGTGTAGAGTAAATTCTCAGTGTATATCGTTAGACGTTATATTAATATGATCTATGCCATATTATCATCGCCATAATATTGTGCAATGTTCTAATGTGCCGTTGTTGGCGCGACGTATGCGTATTGACGCTTTGTTCCCTGAAATGAGAAATGTAGTGTGAATTCTATCCACCAATTCGGTATACGATTGACACGTGTATTATATGAACTAATAGATAATACCTGCGATTAAATATAATATAAAGACAATTGTAACCAATAGTTCTTAATCGTGTAACCTTGCATATATTTTGTTTTATTCTTTACTATTTTTCCTTATTTCACAAAGGATATACTTATTGTATACAATATTCGTACTAATAAACTAAATATATTACTTATCCTGATTAAAATAAAATATAGCTCATATTATAATAGTTTTTAAAGCTATTAGCGTGGATAATACAGAAACTATTAGTTTCAATCTGAAATGAGATCCATAATCATTTACTAAAGGTTATCTATACTGAAAATGAAGTTAATCATTATTCGCTCTCCATTGTATACAATTAGGAGAAATAGAACATCCGATAAACGTCCATAACCTTGGTATTATAATAATTATAAATTATTAATATTGTATTAGTAATTTGACTGTTTCGTGGTCAAAAGGCGTGCCATACAAATTCGGTGTGTTACCAATACCGCCACATACCATAATATTGTAACATAAAGCTGGCCGTTAATAATATATAATAATATAACGCTACCTATATTGTTCTAAGTTTCTAAGGTAACGATTAATAAAATTAACCTTTGAATATGTGAATACGGTAATTGTGTCAATATAAATCAATTTAAATTCCACTTTTCCGAGGTAATCTACATGTTGTATTATATTATTAAGCGTTTGGCTGTACATTATTATGATTGATTGACTTTGGTGGGTTCCTTTGTATTTTCGATAAAAATTTAGTCAAATCTTTTGAAGTTATCTGGCTTTATTTTTCGACTAGATGATTATAAAAAACATTATCAAGCGGTAGTAATAGAAAACTTACTATACCTAGGTAATCTGACAAATAATATTTTGTAAACAAAACTAATAATTTCCGTGTTTATACATATAAATATTTATTGGTTAAGCACCAACTACATTGGTTATTAGCTTTAACTAAAGTGTTACATTTTTACATTATTAGTATATGTTATTGTACAATTCAATTTTGTTTAGATATAAAATTATGTTCTGATAGTTAGAAAATGGACAAGTTTATATATCATAATGCAGATAACTTGTGAATTATAATCAATACGTTCTAAAATTTATTGAAAGACTTCTTTAGATATCAAATACGTCATATGCATTATATTATGCAATATAAGTTGTTGGAGTGGTTTATTAGTTTGGTTTACTGCTCTGCATAATCGTGTATAATTTATCATAATAAAAAATAAGTTTCATTAATTTTTCAGTTCAAATAAATTAAAACTCTTTAGACAGTCTCGTATTTTCATAAGAGGCATGGAAAAATCAGTTTTACTCGATAAAATATATAATATATACAATAATTAATCATTCATATAAACAATATATTTTTATATGAAATTATTACTTGTACTATTTTTTACTCAGGCAGAAAGTACAATAAAATAAATTATGGCAACATAATAATAATTTATAATTAGCATAATCTCAAATATTGACACAAATGTTAAGACCATGAACATTTAAAAATTTTTTTTAGTTAAAAGTTTATATGGGTCATATATATCTTTGACATTATATTTTAAACAAGGTTCTTCATCTGCATACGTTTTTCTTACTGTTATTAATAAAAGTAAATTCGTCTTAAGCAGTAAAAAATTGTATCTATTTGATACTAAATGTTAACAAAAATGATAATTTACAAACCTCCAAAATAGAATTACGACAAGCAAACTGCAAGGATATAATATAAATTCTGGTTGAAGAGGGATTTTCAGTTATCATTATATCTAGATAAGAAATGTGAAAATATTAATAATACTTATATAAATATTAAAATGTATAGGATTGTCGTATTACAAAAAGTTTATTGTATTGTTGGACGTAGGACGAATCAAACAAATGTAAGACAATCCTCCCCGATGAAGGACCGTTGGCAACCCTAACTGCAGCTAAAATTTTCCCACTGATTGTCTATTTTTATTCGTTGTTATGCGCACGTAATATACATCTGTTATTCTGTAAGTTTTTCACGACATAACTATATTGGTATTATATGATAAGTACAATAATCTATCTAGTATATATATAAAGGAATTTGTCCTCCGGAGAGATCACCGTAGAGCCCAAACCACAGGGTAGATCTGCTTGAAATTTTAAGGATGAATTAATATTATAATTTAACCATGCTTTAAGAAAGGATTTTTGGAAATTCAACTCCTAAAGGTAAAATTAAGTGGTTGTAAGTATACAACAGTAGTGCCATCTATCAAGCAATATCTAATAATAAAGGTTTTTTAAGTCATTTGCAATATAATATGGACATAAGATATTATTTATTATTCAGTTATTTTTTTCACTTTCATTTATAAAAAATTTCATCTATTGAAAAAATTACTCTGAATGAAATGTTGACATCTCAAATAGTTGTACCAATTATCGGTGATGGTGCCTGCCTTTTCCGTTCAATTTCCTTTCATTTATATAAGACTCAAGAAAGATGCCAGGAGATCCGAAATACAATTGTTGCGTATGTCTCTGATAATTGGAATACTTTTGTTAATATGTCTTACAATTCATATGGTGACAACTTTTCCACTTTTGAGGATTATGTTCGAGAACTGGAAAATCCTACTTTATCCAGAAGTTAAACGAGCATTAGTCAAACAGCTACAATATGCTGCATACTGAAAATAAGTATATTCGAGAATTTAAAACCACATTAGAGAATACAAGTCAACATTCTACTAATTTTAAGGCGGTGATTAACGCAGATAGAAAACCTTCTAATGGACACAAATGCTGTTCCAATGCAGCAACGGCTAATAAAGTAGCTTTAGTAATAGTTGGGCAGCAATTTGAAAAAAGAGATATTATCATTCAAAGCCACGATAATCAACTACAACGGATAAGTGAATTACACAGATCCTACAACGCACTTCATACCCTCTAATTTTTTATTATGGAGAATATTGATACTCGATAGATGTTTTACAGAATGATACTCAAAAGGATGCAAATAAAGAAATTCCCCTTAAGAATAAAACTGTATCAGCTTCTGACTTTTATTCATACAGAATTATGGTTAGAAAAGAACTAAATAATCATTTGCTTCGTTATGGACCATTGTTAAATCAATATTTAGTAGATATGTACATAAAAATAGAGACTGAAAAATTAAATTTTATCAGAAATCATCAAAAAAAGCGACAGGTATATCAGTAGTTCTTAAGCAGTTTGGAAAATTTAAGGTTTTCATATACGCAATAGGTATTCAGCTTTTACTCACCTTGATGTTCACCTAGAAAATTGATAGCGTATTTTCTTTACAGCAGATAATGTCACAGAAAGAATAGAAAATCCACTTACAACTACTCTTCAGGCTTTTTTCCTGATATGTCAAACCAATGATATTGCAAGAACATTGGTTTACCCACAAGTTGCTTCATATTATGTGTGGATAAATAAGAAATAAATATAAAATAAAAAATAACTTTGCTGGCCATATTAGGTACTGTTGTAAAAACTATAAAGGAACTTACAGACAAATTATATCTAGGCATCGAAAACATCAAAGATGAATCAATGGACTGGTTATGTGAGAGGGCTATTATATTAACATCAAAAAATGATACAGCAGGAGACTTAAACGAAATATTATTGGATTCTTTCAAAGCAAAAAATATGGAATATAGATCAGTGAATTCAGTATTGGAAGTAGATGATGCAATTAATTATCCAGTTGAATTTCTCAATTCACTCAACCCTCCTAGATTTCCAGTACATTTATTAATATTAAAAATTGGTTGTTCTATAATGCTTCTCAGAAATCTTAGTCCACCAAAATGTTGCAATAGGACACGTCTACGGAATATTGGTCTAAAAAAAAATTTGATTGAAGCTATTATTATGACCGAATCTGCAAAAGGTGAATCAGTTCTTATTCTTCGCATACCAATGATACCATCAGATTATCTTTTCCAATTCAAGAGAATGCAGTCTCCTGTAAAAGTATATTTTGCCATGATAATAAACAAATCACAGGGGCAAACCTTGAAATTTGCAGATATAAGAGAAGATTGTTTTTCACATGGCCAATTGTATGTGACATGATCCAGAGTCAGTACGCCCGCGAGTTTAGTTATTTTGGCACCAACAGGAATTACAGCTAATGTAGTTTATAGAGAAATATTATATTAACGAAAAAAATCAGTTTGATAAACAATTAATATAATAATATGACATATTTTTTTTAAACAATCTTATTTAAATTTAATTTAACAAGACAATATTCAACCTTACTAGATGACAACAATTAATAAACCCGGCAACGACGGGTAATTCAGCTATATAGTAATATAATATTGTAGTTTGAGCTAAATTTGGTCGCTAAACATATCGATATCTCACGACAAGCAAAAGTAGATAGTCTGCAGTAGTAAGTAAAATTATAAATCGCTAGTGAATAATATAAATTTAATTATGTATTAACCACTATATTTTTTTTTTAAATTAACGTTTTGTCGAAACCGCCTGTATCGCCTTAAAATCATTACGCTTAACGCTTAAATCGAAATTGATGTCTCTGTTTAAGGCAAAAGCGTTGATTTTAAAATAAACAGATAAGCCGTAATACTGCAGTTTGGGATATTTGGCCACCACACACCTATGAAATACGAATCCCGCATCGCCATTAAAGTATACACCCTTCAAACGGACCCACACACCCACCAACTCTACGATAGCGCAATCATTATGACGGTGTAATAGGGTACTACCACCAGTGTGTTCAAAGTAATAACTTAACCACTAGTTTTTCGTCATGAATGGCAATTAATCCGTTTATTTTAATAATTTATCGTTTTGAGTTTAGGTACGCAGTTCAAATTGCCTAATTTAATATAAAAATATTTATTTTTTAGAGATTGATTATAATATTGTAGAAGTATTTATACGATAGACAATCGTTAATTCCTATATAATATGTAAATGGTTTTCATTGGAGATTTAATTAAATTGTATAAAACGTATAATACTAAGATTAATTAAATACATTTTCTCATCAAAATATTATGGTTGGTTTGAAATTTTGTTGATGTTGGTTTTTTTTCCAATTTTCTTATAATATAGTTATCAGTTGATGGTCGATGGACATACTTCTGGTTGAGTATTTAATCAAGGATTTATTAAACATAAGATGTTTAGTATTTATGTGTGTATAATATGTATCTATTGAGATTGATGCAGATTTTTGGTAAACATTATATTATAGTTAGAATTTAATTAAAGTTATTTGGATTTTATGTACGAAAATCACCTACATTTTAGAAATAATGTCAGATTTAGTTATTTATAACTTACCATATAATAGTGTAGGTTTAGTATATCTATACAAATTTAAATATAATTTGTACATTTGTTTAAATTATACTGAAATTGTGTACCTATACATGATTGGTATTGTTATTAAATTTACATAATAAAAAAATTAATATGGCAATTTGTTACTTTTTATGCTAATATTTTGTAGAAATAATTTTATTTTTTTGAATCATGGGATTATTCACGAGAATACTCGTAAATATTAACTATTGTAGCATTTGTAGCAGGTACTCGTTTATAATACTAATTCTCTATTTGGTTAGTATGGGTCGAAAATATTATTGAAACACAAATTTCCTTTAGGAGCTTTAATAATATATTTAAAAATGCGAAAAATAGTTATTTCGTTTTGTTTTTACATTTTAATCATGTTTAAATTATTCATATAATATATTATCATTTTATATCGCAATTATTTGTATTTCTTGCTAGATTATTGCTAATTGTTTTGGAGTATTAAAAATGCTATTTTATTTTATATGAATGTCTAAATAATGTTTTTGACTCTCTGCGAACTGATAATTAATACATCAAATTATGCTGTTCGACTAAATTATTTGTCGTATCACAACTTATTAATATTATATTTTAAATGCATATAACTACAGTATAGGTATTCACATTATTTTATGACGGTAAGATACCTAGTTAAATATGTTCCTCGAAACTTAACCATTGCTTATGCATACACACGCGATCTGTATGTTTTTTACATCTCATAATGTATTTTATATTATTTATAACTTGCATGGCGAGAAAATAGTGAAATTGAAGTTTAAATTTAAATGTTCCTTCAAAGTAAATTAATGAAATTCAATTTCGGATTCTTAGTAAATTTGTCAACATAATTCTTATTTGAGTACTATAGGGTATAGTTACATTTATAAGTGGATATTTAATATAAATAAAGTCCAAAGATAAGATTCTAGAGACACGAATTTATAATTGAATTAAAACTGTTTTGACAAGATAATGCAATGAAACGTCATAATAATATATAAATTGAGATTATTTAGGTTACAATATTTTATTAAAAAAAATTATTTATGTTTAACGATATATTACTTGAACACGCAATTAAACACGACGAAAATGTAAAAACAATGTGTTAACAACGATACTTAATCGTTCCCGAACACACATTTACCTGCATCTCGTATTTCCAACATTTTCACAGAGTAGGTACCTACATGTTTTTACGTGTAGCCACAACCAATTTAACGATCATTATGTAAACTTGCTCGCACTCTTCTCAGTCGTACCTATATATATACGTAAGATACATATTTACTTGTTTGATGTTTACGCGCCGCAGCGTGTTGTGCGACGATTTTCTGTGTGTACGTAAAATATTATTTCCCGACCAGTTATTATAATATTATATTAAAGAAATTGTTTCACCAACCGTGTGAAGTCTTCTGTTTATTTATTTATTAGGCCTCTCCGCCGGCCGTAGCATATTATATACAGGTAGTAGTCGATCAAAAGTTTTGATTGAATTAATTCTACTTTTAACGGCATCCGTCCGTTGGCGTGCATTGGAATATAAATTAATTTTACCATGGTTTTGAGTGTACGCAGAAGGATTTGATTACTGTTTGCAGAGCTATCGAAATAGCGAGTGGCTGAAATACGCGCCACGATTCCCCGGGCGCAAAGGGTACAGACGAACGTGATTTCGACACAAAGCCCTGCAAAATGTAGTTCCACCTATAACCAGTAGACGCACATTCCTGATTGATACCGTTATATCGTTATTGGTCAATTTACATAAAACGCTACGCCGCTTCTCAAACTGCTGTATATATATATTATAATTTATAATATTATATTATACTATATGGGCTCGGTCACCCCGAAAATCGAAGTGTCCACCGCAAACCTTTTCGAATTGTATTAAAAATTCACATGCGCTGAGAGATTTAGGCCAACCGGCATGATAAAACGTTGTGACTTTTCACTTTTGTCTTGTTGATAAAAAAAATCTCAAGGTATAGAAATGGGTTCGCGTATATTATTGGATCCACGGCAGATAGATGGTGTAAAATATTGCCTAATAGCGTCAAAAGTTTTGTGGTTATAGGTAAAGGTATTTATTATGGTGTTGTATCATATTTTTTTAAGAACAGCGTCGACTCTCCTTAAGTGTGCTAGACGGAGATTGAACTCGATACAGTAATTCAGTCAATCTTATTTAAAAAACAATAAAAAGTCGAAGTGAATGAAAATAGCCTCTGACATCAGAGCTGCGTACACTCTGTATATTCCGACAAAATGTTCGATTCGGCCATCTATAGTGAAAACTATAAGAGCTCAAATAAATAATTGAAAGATTTTTTTTTAATAATCGTGCAAAAAAGTTACGCAGAAAAAAAAGTTTTAAACTATACCAATAATACGTTTTATATTAAACGCTATATTAGCTATAACCTATATAATTAATAAACGACAAAACAAATTAAAGTTAATTTTTCATAGATACCGTAAATTTAACATTTTAAAAGGTCCATAATTATGCAACGGTCATAAGTTTAAGCATTTTTTAACGTTAATGAGATTCAAAATAATATGAGAAATGATGGTTTTAAAAGTGTTATTATGTGATTAATTGAATAACTTAGGCATCAAAGTTTTGGCACAATGCAAGAATACCATCAATTTGCTAACGTATTATTATACACAATTCAACACAATAAGTGTTGTTTTATACATTTTTTTCTTCATACTATAGTATAAGTTAATTATGATTTTTGTATTTTTCATATTTAGATTTAATATAACGCATATTTAACACGCTACCGTTTCGTGTCGGTTAACAATTTGTCATTTTAATTCATTTCATTTATGCGCGTACATCCGAAATACGGATAGGTAATTATTATTATTTAAGCTCAAAAACCTGGAGTTTTCAAAAATAATAAGTGTTATTGAAATTTCTAACGAATGATAACTATAGTGCAAAGTGAATTCGAATTAGCTCAAAGTGTTTTCGTCACCATTATATATTTATATTATTATAATAATGTTGCCCAGTAAAATTAATAATAGCTAACTATAGTGTTAGTGACATTTTGAATCGCTAAATATAGCGGAATACGTCCCAAAAAAGATCAAGTCGATGATGGCACTGTGATTTTTTGAAAAATAATGCTGGATGTCAAAGTTAAATATAATTAAAACAAAATATTTAATACGCTCTCGGCGTAAAATGCCCGACGCGCCGACGGCACCCAAATTCTTTTCTTCGTAAATATGTTGTCATAATAATCTCTGATATCTCACTTTGTGTTCATATTATTATATTAGTATAATATTTTATTGGCATTGTGTATAAAGTTAAATAGATAATAATTTATGCGTTGGAGATAAAATGTTAAATAAAAATAGGTTTTGAAATTCTTCATAATTATACTATCAATAATTAAAAATACGTCGATTCAAAAATAATATTTTAATACAATATTGTTTGCAGCATAAAAGATGATTTTTTTTCGCTTTCACTGTTGTAAAACGTATTCCAATTATATACAGTTTTAAATGTAAATTTCATAAAATTGTAATTAATGGTTGTCATGCGTTTTTAAAATATGCTTATCAGCTGAATCTATTAGCAATGTAAACTACTTTTTTAACTACGTTATGTAATAAGGTAAAAAAATAAATAAAAATAAGCGATAAGGACTATTAATAAAATATTTATAAATATGTAAAAAAAAAAAATGCGCATTACATATTATAATAAATCTATATGTAGTTAAATACATACATAAATTAAATGTAACTTAAGTGAATATAAACACTATTTTCCTGTGTTATATTATGAAATGTAATGACATAACACTGTATTAATTTGCAAATGTAAAACGATCTTTGTTCATTGTGCTTTAATCAACAGTTAGACAGTTTAGCACAGATTATATAAAATATATAATATAAATATACCTATAATATAATATATAATATAAATATATAATCTGTGGTTATAGAGTAACGATCGTTAAAGAAAAAAATTATACAATATTAATCATAATTTATTGAAAATTTCTTTAAGCTTTTTAATTCTTATCTAAATTGTCTATATGTATATTTAGGTATCTGTATTTATATTTGTGAAATTGAACTATGATTAGTTATATCATTTAAGAAAAGTTTTTTGTGAAATATTTTAAATAGTTATTTAGTCTGAAACAGTTTTATTGAAAACATAATATTATAATATGACGTATATGATACTGATACATTTTGTATAGAAAATATTTTTAAGAATATTGTATTTTTTCTTTGTTCATAACAATAAAATCTATTCATTTTTATCAATAATAATATTACATCATACATTAACCTTTATAAGGTTTTACTTTATACACTATAAAGTCTTTAAACATTAAACTATATTTATAACTAATAAGTACAAACATATATAATATTTTGATGTGATTAAATTATTTATTTAAATTAAAAAAAAAAAAACAAATATTTGTAACAGTACATCATTCACTAAAACAGTCTTTATTAGGACTACACAATATCAACCAATCAGAACACGCCATACAAGAAATCACAATAGTCAGAGCTATTTTACAAAATATAAGTTTCTTCAACTACGCTAACAACTTTACAAATACTGCCATGGATAGGGAAGATCAGGACTAATATAATGAGACCCTCCCCATGACTTTAACCGAAAAACCCAGTTAACAGCACACAAATCCGTACCGACGGGAAACACAAACATCACGGCGGCACACACGATAGTTTACTAGTCGGTACGGCGCACGGGTTATATACCGGTCGTTTTCCGACCATAGTCACCTTTCTTCTTCAATCAACATAATTTCTTCTGTCGGAACATATTGTCAGCCAGTACGAAGAAAAGAAGAGAAGAAGGAACACCGAAGTGACACGACGACCAGCCCAAGTCCGAAGAAACGTCGGCGAGAATCCCGAACGAGCATTTCCCGTGCGGACCGTGAGCAACCCTTTACGGGAAACGTCTCACCCTTTCCGTACGAATCGACGCCACAGTCAACGGGCCAGATAAGATCATCAGACGGTCCACGTTCCTCATACGAACTACAGGCAACGCAATACAAGGTTGTTCTCCCAATTCACCAACGGCCGCTTTTGAGAGCTTGCCTTCCCGGGTCAGATCCACGATAGCAGTCGCTTCATAGCTAGACACTAACCGTGGTCGGCCCCATACCCTGATTGTATGTTGCATGTATTATATGACCCTAACCTGTGGATAGGACAGAGCTTTCCAGCTCGTCGTGACAATTCGTCGTATCCGGCAGCCCGCTCTCAAGCCTGGCTGCCGCGTTAGCGAATCGGTCCCGTATCCTGTATAGAATATTATAAATATTTATGTGAAAATAAACAGAGAAAGTGATATCATTAACCAGAGTGTTGTCATTCACTTTCAACGAAACAGGCCAGAAGGCTACTGTTTCATATTCTATATTAATTTCATACTATTTATTTTTGAAATCAGAATCATTGTATTGTATGAACGATAATTAATGTATAGAAAACATTTTAAATTAAGAAATCCGGATATTCATAATCATAATTATTATGCAAGACAACTGATAAAGTGATCATCATGGTTAAACTATTATTCTTATAATATTGTATTAGGGTATTTTATTAATTTACTAGACCTCCCTCATATCATTCATCTTTCAGTTTTAATCTTTAAGCTTTAAATTGATTATTTCGATGATATATTTTTTAATTCTCTAGAATCTAAATCGTTTAAGTCCGGCACTCGTCGACTGGTTGTGAAAATGTTAAGCTCTAAGACTGTACCCAATACGGTCATGGAATTTGAAAACTTGGTTGCGCGGTGAGTGACAAATTAAGAACTTTTATAATTTTATCATGGAAAAATATATTAAGTGCTAAGCATTTTTTTTTTTTTTAATGCCACATCTTTTGACTATCACTGAGGAAACATTTGCATAATAATTGCTTCACTCGTTTAAGCAAATATAATATAAATAAAATTCGTTAAGTACCATCGCACGTTATTTTAGGGTTTCTGCTAATTCGGATGTTAAGTTCCTATGGTTGGATTAAAATTATTAGACTGCCGAAATTTTAATTTTGTTATAAAATTAGAGCTTACTGATATATACAGTCGATACGGAGTCTTGGCATCCATCATTGCCCGTCAGACTACAGGATTAGTGTAATATACATTTTAAAGCAATGGCCAACGATAAATAATTGTATAAAATAACGATTTGACAAATTGGTCTGTTATTTACCATTTATGTTATACATTATGGAGGAACAAAATTATTTATAAGTGTACATTTTCTACTTTTGTTTAGCTTAATACGTATATTGTATACATTATATATTTTGTATGTGTATTATTACGTAGTATATATACATTATACCATTTTGTGAGCAATATTTATGTGACCATAAAAATGGACTTATTAGCATTACAGTTTGTACGTATTGATTTATTATTTATAAAATTACGATATAAAATGCATTATTGATAGTAAAAGGTTTGTGGTATTGACATTTTTATTACAAATAAAATATGAAATGATATGTATGATATTTCGAATAGGAATTGCCTTAAAATATAAAACAGAAACGATTACAGTCAAATTGAATGGCTAAGAATTTGACCTAGCTGTTATCGTAAAAACCTACTTGAACCTTGTCAAATGCGTAACTCAATAATCCTTACCTTGTTATACGTGAATACACTAAAAAAAGTTTGAACTAGTTTCGATTTCGAATATGTTTTGTTAGAGATTTCCAAACGTTTATTGGTAAAAATGTCCGTGTTAAACGATAAAAAAGAAAAATAATATTAACATCGTTCCTTCATTCTAGTGTTCTTGAAAATGCTACTATAAAAAAATCGACGAAAACATTATCAATGTTTACTTGATATTAAAAAAAATGGTATGACGTGTACTTCTTTCTCACGTATCAGCTAAAAAATATTATATTATGTATGTTATGTATAATATTATTTAGTCAGCAGTGATTGGAAGCTTTACTCGTATTGCAGTGCTATAGGAGGTCGTGGCTATAAATTCTCGCATGCAGCTTGATTGGCCATATGGCCAATTGGTCATATGGCCAAAAACACACACATTTCATGTTCAAATATATAGTTATAATTCAGTTATAGTAAATTATAGTTCAAAATACTGACTTGAATACGGGAAAATTATGAAATGTTTTCGGTTGCATATAAAGAAATCAGGGGAAGAGGCTACTCAAAGGTTTAACTCCCTTCGATAATTTCCAAAGTATCCACAAAGGATTTTAATTTTTTTTTCTAGTTTTATTATTTTTTTCATATCTATTTTAAATAATTGAATGTATATTTAATTATATTTTATATTTCTTATTTTTTTGGATGACCGACTCTTTTCATCCTAGAAATAAAAACATTTCACTAAATAACTTTAACATACTATACTAAATAATACGAACGGCTTGATACCTACTTATTCAATAGGAATATACATAATATAAAGGGAGCACATTTGTGAGCTACTGTTATAACAATAATTATAATAATATTTATTGAAAATTGTACTAAAATATTCGAAACATTCATACAGTAGGTGCGAGGCGGTGTATAACTATGACTTATGAGAATTTATTTTCGTATTTAAGTATGATAAAATCCTCCCTCCTTTCTAAAATTTGAATATATCTTCGCTTACCCATGTGTAACATACACGGATGACGGATATAAAATATTATTTGTATTCATAAATTTATTAGAACCTATATCGTTATCAGCTTAATGACCTATAATAAAACATAAATAATGTACATGTTTTATATACATGTGTTGGGTATATAATATATATAAATATATCATATATAACAATATTATAGGTACTATAGTTTAGTTAAACACGAATTTATCGCAATGAAGTGCTCGAGACTAGCGCACGAGTATTCATATAGGCACCTACGTGTTTATTTATAACATATATAATAATATATTTATATATATATATATAAATAACATTATATATGTTATATGTATTATTAGTGTTCAGACGAGTACTTTGTATGTGCGTCTGTAAACATGCGTAACATTGGTGTGCAGTATACCGTGAACACGCCTCGTGGAGATGATTTCCCGAAGAAAATATGTGTGTGTATGAGTTCGTCGTTTATATTTGCGCATATAGTTACCACGGAGAAAATGTGTGTCACCGTGTGTTGGGTTCGGATAAAATGAAGGCACCGTACAGCTTGTACAACTTTACTGTTGTATGCGTCGGATGATTTTCTTCAACGGTGAACATTTCGACACATCTGGAAAAGAGTAGGTATATTATTAACGTTTGAAAACATATTGTTTTTAAATGTTATGAACTCTTAAGTCATCACAATATTACCGTTTTCGAATGAGAAAAATATAAATAATTATTAACTTTTAATTATTAATTACATCTACCTAATTAACTGCTTATTTAAAATTCAATTTATATACTTAAAATTCACAAATATACTTCTTGTGAATTTGAAATAAATAAAAATAATGAAAATTTAATTGTTTTATAAGTTTTGGTTTTCAATGACTTAAAATAATGTAAAACAAATATTCTTAAAAATGTTTGCACTTTTCGAAAAAACGAGCGTTTACCTTAAAACAACCACCTCTTAAGATATAAATATATAAGTTCGAACCTGTGCAGCCATCAAAAACTCAAGAAAACATCATTTTTATCCATATTTTAAAGAGAAAACAAAAAATAGTTACCATTGAGAACCGTTTTTCATCCGTTTATTTGGTGAAAACATTTGATTCATGACCAACCCATTCTATCGTGCCCGCATTATCCAAAGAATATTTGACAAGTTCGTATGTCTGTATTCGCTGATGACGCTATAGACAACGCAATAAGGTATTGATTTTTAGGAGTTGGGAAAATTAGTAGGTAGGTAATTACTCAGAGACCCACGTGGGACTTTTCACCCTCTCTTCTACACGCCAGTTTTATAATATGACTATGAGTAAGTTAAAATTATATCTATATATTGTTTGCGTTGATTTAAGTAGTATTGTTTTACGATCATTTGCAGCTCCCGGATTCACGTCACCGGAAACACGTGTGCTACGTCGATAACCTCATCGACTTGGAATGGTCGACTGTAAACATGCACTATGATCGTCCAAACGAGTCAGCTGTCGATATTAATATAGTACATATTAATATCTCGTAGTACTGCCAAACATATTATACGACGTGTTGATGTGAGATTTTAACCGTTATTGTCAGTGCCCCTTCCGAACGTGTTCAGACAAGAGGACGAAGAATAATAGTTCAAATAGTTGTAATAAAAATATTTATTCGTGTAAAATTATTTACATAATATATAACTGATGAATATATTATGTAATTTATCAAAAAACTTATGAAATTGCTTGTATACTTGTAAATTGTTTTAATCATTTTTATTTTAATGTTTTATTATAATAAGGATATTGTTATTAGCTTAATATTTGAAATAAAAATTAGAAACAATTGTATTATACATAGTTAGTAAACTACATTAATTGTCAGCTGCAGTTTTTGTTACATTTCATTTACCATATAATATAATGTACACGCAATAAAACGGAGAGGGAAACACAAAACACATCAAAAATGTTATATATATATTACCAAAGTCGACAAAAATCATTAATTATTTCTTCAATTATTACGCATTTATAATCCGTGTGCTGGAAAAAGCACTAAGCCTGACGTTTTACTCCTGGTCCAAATTATATGTTGTATTACAATAATTGTCGGATTTTCAAACTTCTCGTTAATTATTTACATCACGTATTATGTAATATGTATAATGTATATTATGATTCTGCCTGTCAACACGCAGTATAGGTACACGTTACTCAGTTAATAAAATAATTAAAAAATCGTAACGTAATTAGAGCAACTAATTGCAAAAGTCGTGTTTTACGATAGATTGTAAAAATTTGAGAATATAAAAATATCATCATTTTTTGTTGATAGTATAGATTTAATATAGATATTTATGTGTGTGCCCAATTTCTACCGTATAAAACCATTGAAAATAGTACTGCTATAGCAGTAGTGAGTTTTAATAAACGAATATTGAACTACTGCAACAGCAGTAGTGATATACGTACATCAAATTTAAAAATTACTGCTATAGCAGTACTGTCCATCAATGTGTTAATATTATTAATGAATTGATTTACTAAGCGGTATATTATAATAGGTATCATCGTTCACATAAAATATAATATTACGATGTATCTATCTTAATATTATCATGATCATATTGTGTTAGTTTTTGATACGATATTATTTAATAACTCGTAGGTTAGTTAGTACATGTTTAAATAATATTATGTTATTTTATCAATATTTTCCGAGGCTTGAGGGATTAACATAAAAAGAGGAGTATTCATTATGGTAGTCAATTGTTTCAGATTTGAAAATTGTTGATTTTATTTATTATTTATGTTTTTAATTATAATTTGTAGCCAATTTTATCGAAAGTTTGAAGTAAAAATTTAAAATCATATAAAGCTTATAAAAATAAGACCATATTGATGGTTTCCATTTAAGAGGTGTCGATATAATTATTGGCTCAAAGCGTTTTCGGTATGAGTTTTTTTTTTTTTAATGTTCAACTATACAATTTTAATCCATATAATTATAAATTATATTTCATTTGTACCATTAAATAAATGTTATTAATAATTTTCATCTAATTTTAGTAATTTTAAAAGAATTTGTATGTATTTTGTTATAATTTTGTTGAAACTTTAAATGTTACTGTATCTTTTCTAAACTAATAATTTCTATGTAATCAAAAACAAAAAAAAAAACACAGATTTATAATACATGTTTTGCTGGCCACAAAACGGCGTTTTTTCAAAACAGTAAGAATTAATAATTTTTTTTTTTAGTATATAAATGTAGATATATTTTTGGACTTAGAATAAAAAAATAAGTACGCAAGAAATTCATCGTAACCTATATTTTGAACGTGGGACAATTCGAGGATCGCCTGTTCGAAGAATCCGTAAATGAAAAACTAAAAGGAAAATTATTGTTATTTACATAGATAGACGGTATAGGAACTCGGTTGTCGGCATACTACAGATTGCTGTGTCAATATAATATCATTAGTACCACCTTCCATTTGACCGATTTTGAAATTTATTTTTATATGAACAAGAGTATTCTTTTAATACATAAATAATATGTCTAGATCAATTTAGTGTTGAAGAAATTTCGAGCTAGTGTAACATTATGAGCCTTAACACTTGCTCACAATCTATTAATGACACCAAAATCAATTTCAAATTATATAAATTATGTAATATGATATTTATTATATTCAAGTGTAAAAAGTTCTTGGACAATATATTTTAGGTTATTATAAACAACACAAAAAAATGATGATTATCGAACTCACCTATACGTAAGAATAATTCTTGTTAGGTACTCAATTTAATTTATTTATTTATAAAATAATAATATATTGCTGTAATGTATATAACTTATAACTTATATATAATAATATCTCTTTTAAGTTAAACCTGAGTTATGGATTTTATGAGAGTAAATTTAAATTTAAAAAACAATCAATAAGAATTTTACTATATCATATTATATGGAAAACTGGAATATTTTATTAATTAATAACTATAATCATGTTTTTCAGTGTCGTAAAATTATTAAAACCATAAGCTATCACCATAAAGTAAGTAAGTAACCATAAGTAATTATTACCATAAACAAATGAAAAACTATATAATATTTAAACTATGTAACTCAAAACTGTGTAGCTCATTAAATGCTTAAGTCGTTCATGGTGTGTTTAATATATTGTATTATTCCATATTATACTTCAAAGTTTAACGTTGACACACAAAATGACATACATAGTAATATATTTTATTCGTATTCAAATCGTTCGTTTCCGTTTTTGGAAATAAACTCCTGACAACCGCACAACTCCATTATATCGACATTTCGCGCAAATATTTTTTCAATGATTTTTATATTTTGCATTGTCTACGCAGATGTATAAAAACAATAACCGACCGTAACTCATCACTTTGAAGTTAAATAACGTGGCCGGTCTTTTTTATTCAATTCAAATTTTAGCGAGTAAAAAGTGAAAAAAAACATATAAAACGAATGCCACAATATTATTATGTCATAACGATCGAGCGATAAAACGGATATAAATAATACAATATAATAATATTAAAATAATAATAATAATAATATTAAAAGTAATGATGTTCGTGTTTCGTTTTAGACATACGGACTGGGCCGGACCCTTGAAACAATTACTGGAAAACGTATACGCAAACCTGTGCGTACACCTACCTCGGTATATACCTATATTATATTATTACCGTATTATGAATATACACCGTTGTCCCAGGTGCGAGTGATTGTTTCAGCCTTTCACGGCTATTGTCACCAGCCCACACGTCAGCGTGTAAACGTATATAAACGTTTGTCAATTTTATATTTTTCATTTTGTATTTGAAGCGCTCGTTATTTTTCATAACATTTTTGTTTTTTTTTTTTTTAAATAGTTTTTGTAATGTTTATTATAATATTATCAATTGCAGTGTACCTACTTGTGCTATTATAATATAACTGTATGATTTTGATTGAGAAACAAGTTAGGTAAGCTCACACAAATTTCCTATTTCTAAATGTATTATAATGCAACACAACGCCTTATAATTCCATATAAAATGTATGTACAGTAATATCTCGGACAATAAATTAATACCTATTAATATACACAATCAAAACATACTTCTTGGTAACTAACTGGCGGACCACGAAGGGACAGATACAACGGATAATAGAGATAAAATAAAGTGTTCTGAACTTATATTTAAAAAACCTAAAACTATGTAAGTATTTATCATTTATTTTAATCATAATATTATTAATTATTTTTTTGAATTTGTAAGCGTTTGTTTTTACGAGTGCAGTTGATGGTATTCACCTAGTTATATTATAACGTTTCACCTATCATGTATTTATGTTCAAAATATTCAAAGCTTGAAAAACGTGCAGAACGCTATTGGCACGATATGAATACACCGAAAATACTTATAGTATTTTGTGAGTGGGTAGTGGGTATGTTTCTGAAAAACAAACCACGCAATGTGCTCGCACATGGTATAGACACGAAATTTAATTAATTAAATCGCAACTTTGGGAGATATTAATACTTTATGATGCGATATAAGGTATGATATTATATAATTTCAATGAGAAAGTTGTTTATTACTACATTTAATGTGGTTTCAGTTGATTCTATCTATCGATCAAAATGCAAGGCAAAAATTTGATAAAATATATCGCATTATTAGCTTATAGCGAAATTATAGGATACCAGACGAGAGGTTGGCGACGGCTGCGGTGAAAATGAGGTAGATAATATTATATATATCGGTCCAATAATAATATGATGATCATTGAAGTATCTGTGGCCTACAGTACGGAGGAAAAAAATAAAACTCTATTTTGCATAAGATTTTTAAAAAAAATCAGAAAAATTTCTTTTTTATATCAACGACGGCTGCGATTCTCGATATAATCATCATCGCTCTACAGTATAGTTAAATAATATGTGGTTAAGCCGTTGTGTGTGTATAATACGCGGGTTGTACAGTCGTGGACGTAATACGAAAATACAGATGTGTGGTGGTCGGTGAGGAGTAGCGATTACAAAACCGTTTCACGTTCGACACGTCGTCGTTTAACCCGGAGAAGTGTCGGCGGCGGCTGGAAAGGCTTGAGGCACCCGAAAGGTACCCACATCACGAACGAACGACATTCAATCAAAAACGGTTAGAAGAAAAGAAATAAAAAAAAAATTGTCGAGAAAAATAGATGTTGGTGGTCCGCATGGCATATTTTCCCGCGAACTTATTGTTGGTGATTCATTTATATATGGACGAAACGTGTATATATGTGTGTGGGTGTGTAAGATTGTGTGATATATATCATACACGTTTTATACTATATATATATACATTTATGTTTACGAAAAAGAACTAATAATATCGATACAAATACGCTTGTAAACCGATTTGGCTTTTCAATTTTTCGGACCGCGTACGAAAACGTTTAGTTATTTATTATTGATATTGTTATTTTTTCGAAAGTCCAATAAAGTATCAAAAAAGGAAAGAAAACACTATCTGTTTCGGATATATATTATATGAAATAATTTAGATAGTTCTTTAATCTTTATATTTTCATTATTATAGTATAGTATTAAATACACTATTGTATTTATACATATAGACGTTTTAAATTTGCCAAAATTATTTTTGTTAAATACTATCTGACCCTGCATGGATATTATTGAAAATATTATTCATATAAATACAATAATTTCCAATTGAATTTTAGGAAATAAACAATTTTTTTACCATTGTTTACTTTGTGCATAAATTATAAGCCTCCAAATTATATACATAATATTATGATGTGTGAATATTTAAAACATTTATTGTCCCAAAAAATTACCACATATTATTTGTACAAGATATAATCATTTTATAATGACAAATATTCGGAATACTATGATTTTTTAACATAGATACGGGTAACATAAAACTTGTATTGATAAATAATAATAATGTACCAACAATGTAGGTCACGTATTTCGATTAGACAACATAATATTCAGATATTCTACGTGTTAACTACATAATCGACGGGTCCAAATAATTATTATGTCAGTCTAAATGAGGACATTAATCAGCTATTATACTATTTAATTCAATTTAAAGAGTGTATAATAATATTATGGTGTTTAATTGAACATTTCCAAAGCATTATAGAATAATAATTAACATAGTTTGTACTATTGTCTTTTGTCTTATAATTAATAGTGTACCAACTACGCCAGCATATATAAAATAACTTGTAGGTTGATGATCAGCCCATCTTCATTTACCTATTTAAATTAAGCATTTCATTATCCTTACAATAATTCTAATTATGTTCATCTTATGAATACATAATATACTATATTATATTTATTAGGAATGATAATATGTACTATTTGCTTTTTATTTTATTTAAAAACTATAGTAAGTGAACTTTATTTATCTATTATAACTTTATAATTTTTTAATAGTAACTAGATATCTGAACGATAATTAACAAGAAAATGTCCAAACAAATAAATTTATATATAATTCCAGTTTTTGATACCAGATCCGGGCTTCTAGCTTATATCATAGAATAGAGCCTATATGTACATTATACAATGATAGATATCATATATATGATATATATATATATATCATTCTTGTTGAATTAGCATAGTATAATACATTGAATAGATCAGTAGATTACTCGGTATATTTCCGTTATAAATATATTAAAATTTACAATAATTCATAAAAAAATTTTAAACGTATTAAGCAAAATCGTGTGTTACAGATAATATATACATTATATAGGTATATAATATCTGCACAATATTATTAAATTAAAAATAATAAACTTTTTAGGAAACCTTAAATACGAACAAATTATGCAGTATGTTGGGATTGTCACTTAAGTTTAGTATTCTATATGAATAATATATACATTGTTTATAATTGTATTATAGTTGTATATATATAGTGCTGTAACTTGGAGTTCTAAGTCAAATCGTTTTCTAATTAAAATACCGGAATTTTATAAAAGTCTATATGTATAATATTCAAATTTATTTTATTAAAATGTCTTGTAATTAATTAACGAACGACTTGGTCTAGAACTACAAGTTACAACTATGTTTATAGAATACTAAGCTCGAGCGACAATCCGAACATACAGTGCAATTTGTTCGTATTTTAGGTTTGCTAAAAAGTTTATTTTTATTAATTTGATTTTTTTCAGACCTTTAATCCTGTTCAAAGCATAGTTGGAATCGAGTGAGAACGATACGCAAAAAAAAAAAAAATTACACAGACGGTGACCCATCAGGGACTTATACTGTAACGATTACATGGTTTTAATACCATGTATACTAAAGTATCTAATTTAACGACTCACTGCGCCATGTCGACGTACCAATAGAAACGGATTTTAGTTCGAAAATTCGTACATCTCGATTCTCTTACACGTCGTATTATTATTATACGACATACAAGTTCAGACTACGTATTTATTAATTATAATAATATTGTAAGAGCACAAACATATTCGTTCACACATGATTCGATACTGCTTTGAGGCTGCAGTCGGTTGCAAAACGTTATGCGTGTTATCATATCATTGTTGATGTTGTGTTGAAGCATTTATATGTAGTGGAAAATCTGTTTTAACCCCGTGGTGCGCGATATACACGTCCATTAAACCGAAATACTTGGCACTGGTGTTAAAGAGTATGCACTCAGCGCATTATTAAGCAGGCCGATTTGGCTGACTCTCAGAGTCTTAGAGTGTTGTAATTTTAAAACTATAAGTCGCGACTTAAGACATTTCATAGCGGAACCAGGGACTCACTTCACCGCTGGATTTACTTTTTGTATATTGTGTTAGGTCTGTTGGCATATTGTGTATTATACATATGTTTATTATTCTCTTATAAAGGTAGATAATTGTAATTTACCTATATCAAAAAATATGTTTCGCTCAAGCAAATAAAATTGACAAGTGCATATGTGATTGAGGGAATAATCAAATATTACGTCGAACATTCGATTCTTCCATTTAACAACAAAATATGAGTCATTACTTCGTTAGGCACATCGGTAGTGAATTTACCAACATTTTATTATAATTAATATTATTAATCATTATCACAATAATCGCACTAATCGCAGTACTTCATACTTTCATAAATCTTATTATTGTTTTAAGAATGTTCAAGCTGCAGTATTCTGGCCAAATAAACTATAATTATTTATTTTATAGTACGCGCTTTTGGTTAGCTGACGGATACTTGAAACGTAGTTACTTATGTATAATGTACGAGTATATAGACAATTTTAACAAACACGCGGATTTTCAGAAGTTTTCCATGTAATAATATACTTTTGCGAGTGCATACTAGGCATGTATAAAGTAGTTTACCGTGAGAGGAGAGGGAGGAGCTGGTGTTTTAGTGGCAATGCGTATATTATATAAACCAAACGTTTTTAATATATTCAGATCTCGCCAGCTCACATTTGTGCCGTTTAAATGTCATGTTGACACACCGTACACACAAGTTGCTGCAGACACGGCGTTGGTTACGTATGAGATACGCTTTCGTCACTGTAAACACTGCACTGGATGACGGGGCCGAGTTCATTAATTACCGCGTTTAAGTGAAACAATAATTCCGCTTGTATTATGCGCCGAGTCTGGAAACTTACCACCGATCGGGTATGTAAACGGATCTAAACTTCGAGCTGATATTTTATATTCAATGCATTTCGCTCGTAAATAAAAAATAAGATCCCTAGCTATCGCTGTTTTGTACTATTATTTGTCTTATAATCTCAAAGTTTTATATATACCTGCTTCTCTATTGTATGTATAAAAAAATAAAAATCATCATAATAAAAGAATGACTGTAAAATATTTACAGTATTAACTATAAAACAGAACTTGCTTTTCTATTTTATTATTATATTTTTTTTCATTAAATAATTTAATATTTTACCATTATTTACCAGGTGAATTTCAAATATAAGCTGTTGTTTTATGAATTATACTTGAGATAATATTGAATTTATAATTAATATATATTTTAAATTTTACAATCTTGTTAAGTTGTTAGCGATACCTTGTAAAACCTTTAAAGTGGTAAATTCTTATTACATTATATTATTATGATATAATGCAATTTAAATACACGTTTGCTTTGTTTTTCAAAATTAAAAATTAAAATGGCTATTGTCGATTCTAAAGGTATATTTTCTATATAAGATTACTTTCCAATTGTTTACAATATGATTGTGTGATAATTTATTTTAGTCATGGTTTACAATAATTTAAAAATAATATCATTCAATTTGTCAAATTTTCATTTATTACCCGTTTATATTTGTAGGTATTAAATAAGTTCATAGTTATAATATTATAATAATGGCTGTCTTATCATACCTGGTGTTTCTAATATTTATTGAATGGAACATTATGTTAAAGCACATTTACAGATCACAACACGCCTATAATAATAATTATTATTTGTTGTTTTCTGAGTGTTTCCACTGTACTTATGTCTACTAGGTACCTATAGTAGTAAATCGTAGATACCTAATGTGTGCCATGATGCGTTTATAATCTTCATAGGTTACGACGTAATAATCATTACGTGGTCAATTCCAGAGTGCGTCTCAAAATGTCCCTTATTTAATGTTCCGAATGCGTCCGGAATAAGGTCTCACTCGAGTGCGTCCCTAGAGAAAAAGGTCACTACTTTGATGTGGCCCAAGTTTGTTTAGAGTTACCCAGGGTGCACCACGAGGAGGTGAACTGGCTTACACCCAAAAATATTTGGTCATTTAATTATATTTATTATAAAAGTTTAATATTATTAAGTTCATATAATTATTTAGGTGTACATCCATCATTAATTTGAGTGGACGTTCACAAAGTTCTACTTGAGCTTTTCGTTTTACTTGTACTACTATTACTTGTATCATCATTTTTCCTTCAGATTCTATTCCATGATTATGGTTTAAATTACTATCAATAATTGTCTTTTCACTCATATCTGTTTTCATGTAAGCTTTACACGTTTTGTTTACACAGCACCATCGTTTTACATCACCATTTAACATTTTATGAAATCTCATTTTATATCCCATAGTAATATTAAGTTCCTTACCGTGTTGGCTGATCATACTCGACGGCAACGACATCGACATCTTTAAAGTATATATACAGGATGATTTTTTTATCATGAACCACTCATTATTTCAAAAAGTATCAATGTTTTTGAAAATATTTTTTTTACAAAGTTTCATGTTGTTAAAAAAACAACGTTTTTATTAAAAATTATGTTTTTTAATATTTTTTATCCTTATAATTTTTAAAGTTTTTTTTACTTTTTTGAAAGACAACCTAGAGATTTAATTTCGTATTCCAAATCAGAATATTTTTCTAAGTATTTTAATACGTAAAAATCGAATTTTGGACGAGTAGTTTATGAGTTATAAGTATTTAAAGTTTAGATTGCCGGAGTGGAGTGTTACGGGGTACCCCGCAAAATGTTTGTCCACTACTCCGCTTGTCCAAAATTAAAATACTTATAACTCATAAACTACTCGTCCAAAATTCAATTTTTACGTATCAATACTAAGAAAAATATTCTGCTTTGGAATATGAAATTAAAACTCTAGGTTGTCATTCAAAAAAGTAAAAAACTTAAAAAATTATAATGATAAAAAATATTAAAAAACATATTTCTTTAATAAAAACGTTCTTTTTTAACAACATGAAACTTTGTAAAAAAATATTTTCAAAAACATTGATACTTTTTGAAATAACGAGTGGTTAATGATAAAAATATCACCCTGTATAAGTAAAATTAATATAAAATTTTAATCAAATATATTTAAACAAAATTGTTAGCTGCATAAACATACTGCACGTGGTTGTCAAAGACTAGTTATGAATAGTAGATGGGACACACATGGGATATACCAAAATTATTTGCGATATTATCACGGACGCAATCGGGCTATAAAAAAGGTACGATATGATTAACGGGACACACTTGGGTGACGCCCGATTACGCGACGTCAATGAACCGAACTCAATATTCTCGAAAAGCTCTTGTTGTTCGAACTCGTCGCTCTAGAAATTCGCATACAAATTATAAAGAACTTGTACCGAAAAATTTGATTTTATGTATACGTTTTGTAATATCACATTGGTCAGTAAGATACATAATAAGTATACGAATATTGAAAGGCAAAACCGTTTCTATAATATTATATAATATTACTTTTGAGTCACAGCAGTGAAAACCACACCCATAGGCTATAATAATAACAGTTCGAATGCACAATAATACCAGTGATTACAAGGTATTGATAAATGTGCGTACCTCTTGAACAATTTTATTTTTGAGTTGGTTGAAAAGACCAGATCGTGTTATTCGTACAACCACTTACATATTTGCAAAAAAAAAAAATTAATTATACGATAAGTGATTATTGGCAATTGAAAAATATCTAAATATACAATATATAAGTAAATAAATGTAAAGACCGTATTGCGTGACTGAGTTGTTTTTGAAAGAAACGTTAAGGCCGGTGTCACACTTGCGGAATATCCGCAGCGGACGTTCCGCGGCAGAATTTCCGCGTTGTATAGGCTGGTGTCACACTTGCGTTTTTTCCGTAGCGGAATTGGCGCAAAAATGTAAACTTAATACTACAGCTCAGTAGTAGCTTTAATAGTTCAGTTTGATTTCATTTGTCATACAGAATAAGCCGTTTGTCGTGTTAAAATAATATAATATGGAACTATTAGAACTTTTAGACGACGTCGAGTTGGTATGTGTTGCGCTTGCTGCTGACACAGTTGAGCGACAACGTCTTCATTGGGTCCACCCACTCAATGCTCAGAGAATAACTTTGGGTGAGTTCCGCTGCTTATACTCTGACTTGAGGAAATATCCGGATCGCTTTTTAATTACTATCGTATGTCGATTAAATCATTTGACGAGTTGGTGATTTTATTGAGACCACATATATCTGAAACGAGCTCCACCTTCAGAGAAACTATTAGCATTGAAGAACGGCTGACAGTTACATTAAGGTAATATTATGATTTTTATTTAAAAAAGTTTGCAAGTAATTTTATTTCTATTTATAGACAAAAAAATAAATAAATTAATTAAAAATTAAGAATGTCCGTATAAAGTTCAAAACGAGTCAAAATATTTTAAACATTTTATCAAGTACAGGAATTGATAAAATAAACACATGGTGTAAATTTTATAAATCTATAGGTAATATTATTCGTTTTTGAATTACAACAGAATAAGAAAATTGCTACATGGAACATCAAGTTGTAAAAAATTGAAGTTCAAACGCTCATAAAAATTGTTTTTGACTTTCCGGGAGATATTTTTTTTTTGATAAAAATAGACAAACTTATGAGGAATATTGTATTAAATTTTTGCCTAAAAATTCCCGTTTTTCATTATTTTTTTGTTTTTCCAGACGATTTTGAAAACTATTCATAATTTTTAATTTTTACCTCTTGATGAAATATTGAAGTATTAAATTGACTACTTATCGTGTAGGTACTCACACACCAAAAAATAACACATATCATTTTTAAAATTATATGGTAATAAAAAACAACATTTTGTTTAATTAATAAATTATTTTATAATATGAATAAAATAAAATTATAATTCCTTTTTTTAGTGTTTTATCAAACAACATAAATTTAAAACTTAAATACACAAAAAATTATAGCAAAATAAAATATTTAGTTTAACAATCTTAGCAGTCAATATCAATCAATATCAATGTAACCAGTTGATTGATTTGAAATATCTTGTGGACTAGGAGAAAATAAGTTAAGATCATTCTGATTGGAAGAATTTGGTGTTATTTTATGATATATATTAGGGACGGTGTTGGAAATGTATGGTGTTTGGTGATGAATAGGTATCTGGTTTTGGAAAGTACTTTGACTGTAGTTATTAGAGACATTGGTTTGAATAGGATATGGATACTGGTTCATTGCATCATTAGTTGAATGTAGATTAAAATTAGTTGGAAAATTACTGTTTTTTAGCATTTGCATTATTTGAATTTTGAAATCGAATTTTTTATCACTGGGCATTTTTTTTAATGTTGGTAGAAGGGATAGTAAAAATAATTTATCTTCATCCAAATCTTCGTCGTCCTTAACCATTTTTCTTTTAGATAATACCTCAACCACACTTTTTTGAAAATCAGTCATTTTTTGTTTACGAAGTTGACTTGTAGTTGACGTCTTCTTGGTTAATACCTCATTTTCCAAAACTTCGGATTCGATTATTTCATTATCGATAACGTTATCTCGTAGGTTATCAATAACACTTTCATTTGAAATTACGTTGCTCATGGTACTGTTAAAAAAAATAAATAAAAAAAGCGGGTAAGTGGGTATCGCGCTTTGCTGTACATTAGGTGCCGTATGGATCACTAATATATATTAATATTATAGAAGTGTTAAATTTGAATATAATGATAGGTATTAAATTTTCAAGTATTTTGACTCAGCCAAAAAAATTTTATCGACACTTCAAAAAAAAAAAAATTATCAGAAAAATCGAAAATAAAGTTGTCTATAAATAGCCCAAAAAACATTTTGAAAATTAAATCATGTAAAGAAAATGCCAATATAAATATCTGGTGAAATTTTCAAATATCTACGACTTATACTTTTTGAATAATAACAAATATTTAAAACCGTTTGAAGTCATATCGGTTATGGTTACACGATTTCGTAAAAATTTAAAATTTAAACGCTCATAACATTTTTCCTATAATGACGCTACGAGTTTTCTCTATAGCTACTTGAAGGAAAACTTATGGAAAACTTAGTGTTGAATTTTTTATTCTTAGATATAAACACAAAAATTTTATGATTTTTCAACTTCAAAGTTACTTGCAAATTTTGGCGATTTTGACATATTTCGTAAAAATTTTAACTATATATATTATACTAAATTTTAACGCTTATAAAAAAAACTCGTGACTAACGATTTTTGATTATTTTAACTACACTAAGAACAACTCATAAGGATCCTTGTATTAAATTTTCAAGTATATTTAAAAACATTTCAACTTTTTTTACGTGTTTTATTATTTTGTAATTAATCATGTATATAGTATATTTTATTTTATTTTTTAAATTATCAAAAATTAATCAAATACTATTAATTTAATATTTATAAATTTTTTTAAACTGAAATATTAATTTTATTGTTAGATCTTTTTTTTGTAGGAAGTATATTCTTTTCTTATATAAATTCTTGAGTAAGATTTTTTTTTTATATAAACTTCAGTTTAGTATGTTTGAGTAAATGTATTGTCAAAGACTCAATTTCTGATTTTCTGTCTAGTTGGTGTAACATTAATACCTAAACAAACACACATCATTGTAAAATCAATACATTCATCACTCTGTTCAGAATCGAATACAGTTAAATAAACCTATAGTGGTAAAATACACTTAACTGAGATATTATCTACTTATCTAGGATCTAGCACATTATTAATTATAAAAAATAAATAAATTAAAAAAAACCAATGCATATTAATCCTAGCTCTAATATTACTAATTATAATACGGTATTACCTTTTACGTTCAATAGTTTTATCTAAAAACCCGAGCATTTCAAAATAAACATATTTTTTTTTCTTTACAGCAGCTGATCCGGAAGGAAGTTCTTTTTTTTCTTTTTTGTAATAATCTTTGACATTCTTCCATTTTTTTTGTAAATCATCAACTATAGATAAAACAGTAATATTATAATATTATAATATTATAATTGTATTGTGACATGGATTTTTATATACATATAAGAAAGATGTTAACCCTTCGTTAGGCGCGTGGTCTACACTTGAAGACCGCTTTAATTTATGACAAATTCAATTAGTTTTAATTGTTTTCCTTTATATTAAAAAGGTTAGTATTTACGTATATGCATATAAAGAATCGTATAAGCATTGAAATATCAAAAATTATCAATAAATAATTAAAGAAAATATAATTATCTTTTTAGTAGTGAAATTATGATAATTTCATTCATGGCATTTTTAATTTTAGAACTAGTTACCCAATCACCTTTCAATCGGCCTGAAACTTAAAATATCTTAAATCGACATGTTTGCAAAAGACCCAAAACAAAATTAAAATGTACAAGTTATCGTCGAACAACAAATATAGGTATTATAACTGTAATTTATTTATAGGAAATTATAGTGTATATGAGTTTTGGTGCTTATTTTTCTTGTTAATCATTTCCTCTTGTTAACTAAATTCCATAATATTGATATAAAGTATAATTAACGGATTTTATAGTTCATATGAAACAACATGTAAAAATAATAATTATTATAATTATACCTATACCTTAAAAAAATGCATTGAAAATCTATATAGGTACTCATTAAAATGTTTACGTATATATATATATATATATTTACTTACAGTTTATGTTTCGTTAAATTTAAAATTATTAAAAACAACTGTACCCAATTCAAAAAAAATTTAAATATGCAAATTTATAAAAAAAATATGACGTATTAAGTCGCATGGCCTACAGTTGTAGACCACTCGTAATATTGTTGATTTGTATTGCCACCCAACGCTTTTCGACGATCACGATGATACTGAATACGCAGTAGTAAAGACATAAGCGTGCGTAGGTATTCTTGGCAGGGGAGGCAATACCTTAGCTAAGGAGGTCCAGACTCCCATCCCCCCCACCCGATTTTCCCCAATTGGTAGGTATAATATTATATTTTGGTGTAGAGGAAAATCTCGCAGGGGAGGCAGCCGCCTCCTCTGCCTCCCCCGTGCGCACGCTTATGAGTAAAGATAAACAATAGCTACTATAATGTATAAGACACTACAAGTTTTTTATAAATACTAAAATTGTCAATATTTATAGCTGGTCTACAATTGTAGACCACGCCTAACGAAGGGTTAATAACATAATATAAATATGAATAAATTAATATAATTATAAGAAATCACATTGTCATAACAATTTTAACATTAAATGATAGGTAAAAATATTTTTCAAGCGGACTTGAAATCTACCTTATTACTAGTATTAAATAATTTATTTATAATTTTATTTATAATAATTTATTTTTTTTTATAGATACTTAGTTACCGGATCTCGTTTTTCATCTTTACAGCATCAATTTAAAATGGGTAGAACTACTATCAGTCAAATAGTAAAAACGACATGTATTCAACTATGGAATGTTTTACAACCCATTGAAATGCCCATACCGACAATCACTAAATGGATCGAAATTTCAAATGTTTTTTTCGAAAAAACAAATTTTCCAAATTGTATTGGTGCAGTAGATGGGAAGCATATACGCATAGTTTCTCCCCAACATAGTGGCACAAATTATTTTTGCTATAAAAAGTTTTTTTCAATTGTCCTAATGGCAGTTGTTGATGCTAATTACTGTTTTACAATTGTGGATGTAGGATCTTATGGCCGTGAAGGAGATACAAACATTTTTAAACAATCTACTTTTGGAAAACAGCTCTACAACAATTCGTTAAATTTACCACCTCCGACTAACCTACCAAATACTGATGGCCCTGCATTACCCTATGTATTAATTGGAGATGAAGCTTTTGGAATTCATCAGCATTTATTAAGACCTTATTCAAGCCGTGATTTAAATTATTCCAAGCGAATTTTTAATTATAGACTTTGTAGAGCTAGAAGAAATGTTGAGTGCGCTTTTGGAATTCTATGTAGAAAATTTGAAATTTTTTATGGGTGTATTGCAGTAAATCCTGATTTCGTAAGTATTATAGTTCAAGCAGCCACAGTTCTCCATAATTATATACGACGGAGAGACGGTTTTGAGTTTGAAGACACTTTAAATGCTGATAACATGTTACCTATTGAACCACGAGGAACTGCATCTAGAAGTTTAGTTGGACAACAGGTTAGAGATCAATTCGCCCAATACTTCTTAAGTGATGCCGGAAGTGTTCCGTGGCAAAATAACAGAATTTAATTATTTTTAAATTGGGAAGCATCCTACTAATACTTATAAGTTAATACAATATATAATTTAATAATATCATAGTATTATTATTATAATATTTATAGCTGTTAAAAGTTAAAACTTATATATTATTATTTAGAGTAAAGATTTATTGTGAATTGTGATGGTGTTAAAAATTTGACTAATAAATTAGGTACTAATTCCATGTTTATAAATAGTATATTTCATATGATATTTCAAATTAAAATGATTTAAGTACTTACGTTTTTCTTTTCGTTCACCGATATGTATTGTTTCCCAATCGGAAAATATATTTTTTGCTATTTGGTTCCATGTTTTTTTTTTTACTTCCCGATTACTGTATTCCTTGTCGCTTAAATCCCATAAACATGGATTTAACTGCACTTCAGAAATTAATAATTCAACGTCTAACATGATGATGGTGCTCGTTGAAGAATTAATAATCAAATGATGAATAAAATAAAATATGATTCCGCTAGGAATATCCGCTACAAATATGACATGGGTAACCCAAAAGAACATGTTTGGATTTATTTTGGTATCCGTCACGGAAATAAATCCCGCGGAATAATCGCGACGTGTAGCGGTTTTTTTTTTCCGTGCGGAAATTCCGCTGTAATGTGTGCAGTAGTAATTAAATATATGAATTTCGATATTGCGGAAATTCTGCCGCGGAACGTCCGCTGCGGATATTCCGCAAGTGTGACACCGGCCTAATAAAAGAGCGAAAATATAGTCTAAATTAAAAATGTAAAAATAATATTAGCATGTTCGAGTATTGAAATTATTATTTGAACTTAATAACAGTATTAAGTATATATAGTATATATATATGTAGGAATGCCTCTTCTTTCTGGGCATAATTAATTGTATGAAAGAATATTCATATAATTATAATAACATTTATTAATCATAAACGAGTATCATAATATTCATAATACATAAGACATAAGTTACTACAACTACTACAAGTCTTCAACTACTGATACACTATCGGTATAAAACATAATAACACACAGACTTCTATAATAATTATAGATGTCTGTGTAATAACATAATAAACACTAAGGCAGTGTTACCAATAGTACGGCACACTACCGACCACAGTATGCCTACATATAAAAAAATAATAAATATCAGAACATGGATGTGAATTTTAATAAATTTTAGCTTGAATATCAATTCAAAATTTTATCGTGTACTTAATACAATTTAGTTATCATAAAATAATACAAATATAATTATTTTTATATTTTTATAATTGCGCTCTAAATTCAATAAATATATTACTATCGAAAATTAATCTAAACGTTAGATGGATATTCCTTTAACTGTACTAAAAATAATTACTTATACTTAATTAACACTTTACGGTCATTTTTGAAGTTTTATAATATTATTGCATATTGCAATTAAAAGTAAAAAAAAAATAATAAAATAATAGAGATATTATTTGTAGTAAAATGGATATGGGGTATCTTTCCCCTATTTTTATTTTGTTTTTCTGTTTTGTTCCTAAAATATACAACTCCGTAAAAATATAATTTGTAAGAGCAGCAATATAGTAGTTTTTATAAAAACAATCGTATGAAATATTTTATCATGATACATATTTTATTAATAATTACAATTTAACTGTATCCATTTTTAAATTTAGGTATTTTGTTACCTTACCTATTATTAATAACTTAAAAATTAGTATGTTACTGATTTAAAAAAATATATATATATAAGTCACTACCTACCTATTATTAATTTTGTATCATTTTATTACCTTTATAATATATAATAATATATTATGAATTTAAGAATATATTTCTATTATCATAATTTATGTATTTTTCATTTAAGCTACCTCTAAATATTGTTAAAAATTGATTAAATCAGTTTTTCTGTTAATTTAAGAAACATTTTTCGCAAGACCTATTATTTTAGGCCTTTATTTTTTCGTAAGTACCTACCTTAGTAACTGTTTTCTCTTTTGTTAATTACATTTCTCCAACTTAATTTCAAACTTATATTATTAATATAATATTTAAGTTTACTATGATAAATGTCAATTTTTGTTTCAACAATGTTTGTTATAATTACACACAATACAATTTTTTTAATATTCGTCAAATTTTTAACCTAAATTTCCTTCTGCATATTTATCATAAATTCACTAGAAGTGTTTGGGTAGCACTTACGAGTATGAATCGTAAAAATATGAGTTTACGATGTTATCCTAAAAAGTATAGAACTAGTTCTGATTCGTGTCAAAATTTGGGAACATATTATTATTAATAAACCAAAATTTTAAAATTAAAATATTAGCAATCGAATGAACCGTGCTGAATATTATTCTATCAATATTCAATTTATATATATATATATATTTTTTTTTATATAGTGTGTTGGAGGTATTCGTCGAACGATTGGGCTTTTGATTATTTTCACATATGCACAGACACGCAGGTCTTACACAAGTTTGCACGTCTAAATGAAGGCATCATTGCTGCAACACCATTGAAGACGGTGACCAAATCTGGACATACAGTATCCAACTCTGGGTAGCGGTGAAAAGTCCAACTTAAACAAAATCCAAATCTTCCAATCAAAATGTCTCTGCCAAATAACTAAAGCCCCCTACTATATATCTAACGAAACCCTACATAGAGATCTAGCCATTCCAACAGTCCAAAAGTAGCAAAAACTTTCTACAAAAGCACACACTCTTTAACCGCACACACAGCCATCGTAATCTCCTGATTTCCGAGCTATCCACCAACGCTATTTCAGATGACCCCAGAAGGCGTATTAAACGTACTGGTGTCGTGATCTACTCATCTAAAATTGTATATATTTTTACCTCCTCTTAATCTTCTATTTTAAGAACTTACTAGCACATTAAAATCCTAGCCTAACATCCTAACCTTATGTGCCTCTAATTGGTGGCTTCTTATTTTCTAACACTCAAGCCATGTCACCTCCATAACATACGCTTATGTAAAATAATATTAAATTTAAAGGTTGTGTAGGTATATAATAATATAATATGATTAAAAAAAAAAAATTTTAATTCGAAAATATTAAATGTATTTTTAAAACTGATATTACTATAAGTCATTTGATACTGATATTTATTAATTATTCCTATGAATACTTAACTTAAGTTATTTACTATATCTAATGAATTTTCTAAATAAAAATGTCTTAAAATGCAGTTGTTGTCTTTTACACTGACAAAACATTTGATAAATAGTTTTCAATTAGGAATTTAGGATAACCAGAATTGTATGTGCCGTATCAACTAAACATATCAAATATAAGTTGTCTATAAATCAAAATAATATAATGTTGACATATTAGTTTGATAAATATGATTTTTTATTGATATGTTCATAACTTTAAAAATTTAAATGATATTGATTGATTACGTACTTCAAATAAAAATAACACTATATCGTTGTATTATAAAATTATGTTTTACATTTTATATAGCATGTGTGTATAAATGTTAAATGTAAACAAGATAATTCGTATTTTAATACGATAAATCGTATTAAATTAAATTTAAGAGTGTTATAATTTTTTTTAATGGATAATTTACAATATTGTAGTTAAAATACATGTCTAATAAAAAACAGATATCATATTTAACCAATCACGATATTCCGGATTCATCCATAAAAATTATAACCACCTATATAATTGTATATAAAATCGGCTTCTACTTTTTTTTTTTAATCGTGAAATCACTGGTAGTGTTTAATGAACGGTCTTAGGGGATTAAATATTAAAAAAATTTTTACCATGACACCAGTTTTTTTTATCGTCAGCACTCAGCTCTTAGTGGCGTGGGCACTTTTTAACGGCCGCGTTTGTGTGTAAATTACAGGCTGCTAGCGAAAGAAAAGGGTTTTTCAACAATCTGTTAAGCCATTTGATGGTCGAGTAATGTGCGCAGGTAATGAGAAAAATGCGTGCCACCTACAGTCACTATATTGCACACGCACACCATCTTTTTATGTTATTATTATTATTATAATAAAAAAAAGAAACAAAATAGAGTGAAAAGAAAAAGAAATTGCTACGTTATAACAATAATAGTAATAATAAAAATAATAATAATAATAAAAACAAAGCTTTTTATTTATTTCATATAATCTAACAACGGATCTGCAGTTATTTTAATAATGTGTTTACTATTCGTACGAGTTATTTAGATCCATTTGATCTTTCTGCATTGTAGTGTCATCGTCTGACGTATCCAAGTGCACTATAGCGTTCTGGTACATGCAAGATGACGTGACTCGGTGCATTCCATGGTGACACTTATTAATTTTAGGTACATCTGCGGAAAATAAAAAACCGTTTTAACTAATTATTGGTTTTAGAGGGACTGATAAATTATTGTATAGATAGGTATATACGTGAAAACTAATTTGATTATATTTGGTCCATGTCACCCAAAGCATATTATATCCAATGTCCCAATCGTTAATGGTCGTTAGTACAAGAAAAAAAAATGAATTTGAGACAAAGTCAAAAAAAATGTGTTGCTTCTTCATACAATAATTTAGGGTGCTAGAGATTTGATTCTAACTCAAATCCACCCTCTCTTCAATCACCGTTTTAACTTATAACCGTTTTAACCGTACTAAGCCAAGGCAATCATTAGTGTGCCTTGTTAGTACAAAGCAAATCATATATATAATAGTAAATATATGCATGATACTAAAAATTTACATAAAACAATTATATTATGTTTTAATGAATTATATAGTTAGTACCTATTATAAAATGCATTGATTTGAAAATAAAACGTATATATTATATATATAAATTTATTAAACAAATTCTGGTGTTATTTTATTTTTATTTTATAGATAGGTGCTTGATTATTAAAAGTCAAAACTGTACACGAAATTTGGATTTGATTTTTTTTTATATTGTGAATCAAATTAGAAGATTCAGCCATAATATCTTAAATTCCTTTTGCATATAAAATACTTAATTAACCCAGGCTCATTTAAATTGTGAATATTTCACGGATAGAATTGTTTTGAATAAAGATATAACAAAACCTAAATCAAATGCCTTTTGTTCGTTAACAATCTTATCGAAATACAAATATCCTTGAAATAAATAAATGATTTAATTCTTAATGTTTTTTAACTGTATCTTTCAGAAAATATTACATTGGTCAGAATACAAATCATGCGATAAGTAACAAATAGGATAAATTATTTTCTAGATTCATTATTACAATGTAATGTATAAGTATGCATATAAGTTAATAATTATTATTCAGGATATTATTCAAATAAATAGTAAAATTATGAGCATTATTTATTTTAAATACTTTTGAGTTGGGAACAAAATGGTGTAACCCATTATTCATATTGACATATAGGTAGTATATTGTATTAGCCGATAGGTCATATTATTGTAGGTTTATTATTAGATATAAATTTTATAACACTTATTTTGATATGAAAAATTATAATTACTAACTCAATTTTTTTACGTTTTGAGTTAAATACGTTAGGCTATTTATTTAAATGTTTTTACCAATAAAAATTTAAAAATAAAATATTATAGATTTTAAGTTTTTTAAATGTGTAAAAATCAATCATGTTTACAAATATCATTTGATGACTTCGAATATTTTCATTAACATTGTATTTTATTTTTCTGTTATTATCTATATTTTATATAACATTATAATTTTACTTACTTATAATAGAGCAATAAACGGTAGTGAACATGATGAGTAGAAATAAAATGTTGTATTTTAATGCACGTTTGACGCACGGAAAAAAAAATATAACATCGCACATTTGTGCATGTTCATTATTCACAAATGGATCAAATTGTGACAAAAATATCATAATGGTGACGTTATTGGTATTAAAGTAAGTTGACAAATTTGTACAAACAGTGTTGAGTGGAATATGATAAATACAATTGTTCAAACTTTATTAAAATCAATATTTACTAAAATATTATATAATATATCAATCGAACGCAACAGATTATTTAGTATTTTTTAAATATTTTATTTTCCAGTTCAAAATACGATGTTTGACGTTCGTAGAAGACAAAATGGATGATCAGATTATTTTATTTGACACAAATTATTTTAACATTGAAAATCGTAACAACTGTTTCTTTAATACAACAATAACTGGAGAACTTGCTGTGCTTTATAGTAGGTTTCAAGTGTTCTTTGTCAATTAGTAAGTCACTATAATGGATGTGATAAGCACATTTATATAAATATCAAAAAAATTTACATTTAGCTTTATTTATCACACAAATATAAAATATAATATATTGGAAAAACAAACACAATATGATGTTGACTGAAAGAAAAGTTTTTATTACAAAACAAAAGATTGACAGTTTTTAAAGTAGAATCATCTAAAATTAAGTTAAATTGTTTTTAAAATGTTAGTGAGTAAACAAAATGTAATTTTCTATCCGTTTAACCGAATTGAAAAAACTGCTCAAAGAAATTGCTTTTAAAATATTGACATTTTCCACTCTCTTCAACAATATAAAAAAACTCCAAAGAATGCACAAACTATTATCAAATATTTAAATAAAATCGTATATTTGGAAATTTTGGGTTATCATATCATACAATATTGTATGGCTGTTGTAATTCATCTTCGAAACATAAATCATTTCATATTTAGTAAAATATATATCATGAATTCCTGCAATATTCTGTAATTTCAAAACATAACTAAAAATATACGTTTTAAAATGTAACAGCACCAGAATTTATTAATAATTGCCAATGGAATCGGTTTAAATGATGTATTCATCGTGCTGAATCGAAATAATGTATTGTAAAATTGTGGAGGCTGACAACGTAATTCACTCGTGAAAGAAAAAAATCTTCCACCTTCCACTATGATTTGATAAAATAACACTTCCTTTTTATTGTTAAGTAAACAGTGGTTCTGAAAATCTGACCAAAAGTAGACTATGGTTGATGCACTGCAAACAATATGTTAGTATACGAAGAAAGACATTTTTAGATTAAAAATACTTCATTGTAGCAAATCACACATTTTTATAGTCAGTCTACCTAATCGATTCAAATCATCAGAACTAAATAAAAATATTAACAACTGTCCGTACGCCAGAAATATGAACAAAATGCACAACGCGTTCAACAGAGTACTGTATAGTATATAAAAAATGTATATGATGTTGTCATAACTTCTTACATTTGTAACAACTGTTTTTTAATCGAAAACTGTTTTCGTGTTCAATTTCACTCGAATGAATAATCATGAATTCAAATGGTAGGTATACTAGTACAACACTACCGAATAGGTAATATACATTGTTTTTTTTTTTTTTTTTTACGTATACGTTTGCTATTAATAAATGTGCAGCGTTTTGTTTACAATTTTTTTATAAAATATAAAAACATAATTATATTTACCATGTACACTGCACGTAAACATTAATTTTCTATTACACATAATACGCTTGCATTAGCATATTATAATACATATTTCAATATTTATATGCTATTTATTAAACTGAATTGTAAAAAGTCACAACAAAAACAAACTGAACGTTTATATTACACATCAATATATGTATATTTCTTCATACTTTTATACTTACATATATACATGTGGATGTTGTATGTTATACAAAACCAAAATACCAGCAACTGTTATGTGCCTATAATCGAATACACCGAGAACTATGCACGTGCGTTTGATGTAATATTATAATACTATTATCCAGACGAAATTATCACCAATTATTTCATAATATTTTATTTTTTTTATTAAACTTAAAAACATCAACAGACAGCAAAATTTATTAGTTTTTTGATTTTATACATAATGAGTAATTTCTAGAACTTAAATTATACAATTAACTATGTATAATATTATATTTCTGTGCAGGGGCGCAAATGTTTTTGATCATCATTGCACTCTTCCTTTTTTGGCTGATTCACTTTTCGGTCTGATAAAAAAATTAAGTACTTAATTTATCATAGAAAAGTATCAAAAATATTAGTTTTATAGAAATTATGTAATATTATATTAGTAATAATATATCATTTTTATCAATAATTATTTGATCGGTACAATTACTAAGCTTGAATACTGCACATACTGTCTGAACGCATGTACTATTACTACTATTGTACTAAGTACATTATGTTACATCCAATCTTCATATAGAAGAAGTTACTATCAGTGTTAAAAAATATAACTTTTAATCGTAATTATTTATTTGATATATTTTGTCTTGTCTTTGTCTTTGAACAAATATATAAATGGTAGATTTCGTCTCAATCAAACTCTATGACCACTAAACAAATAATTAGTGACAAAAATTATATGTAGGTATGTATTATTGAATTTATTTTAAGGGGGTGGAGTGGCCGAGCGGACTAAGGCGTCGGTTGCGACGCACGCAGTCGCCGGTTCGAATCTCAGTCACGGGCGGCATCGCTATTTGGGCATTTCGCGATGTCTGGAGAGAGAGGCCACCAGCCCCCAACCGGGCATGGCAGAAACCCACGGGTGCCCATTCAAAATTCTGCCAAAAACCCACGAGTTAAAACCTTACAGTACCTTCCCCTACAGTTCCACAGGCTAATGACCTCAGTTGTCGAAGCCCTAACCATAAATGAAAAAAAAAAAAAAATTTATTTTAGGTAGGTACATAATTTAATTTTTGTAAAGTTTATATTTTTAATACTTTTATATATTATGTATGTGTAACATAAAATAAATATTAAACTTTTTATTTTATAAAAAATGGAAATGTTCGATTTTGATCTAATTTTAAGTCTAATAATCTAATAAACCAACCGTCTATAGTATTATGTTAGGACACCAACATTTTTACAACAGTCGTTCTTATGGTTGTTTTGCTTAATGTGGTTTACTTTACTGTCAAGTGTTTTGCAGGACGTTAAAATAATCCAAAAGAAACAAAAGGTTTATGAATTAAACAAGCGTAAAACGTTTATTTTACATATTATTTAATTATTGACAATATTATATTAGGCATGATGTATGTTTTAGACGAAATAATAAATTTTATCTAGAAAACACAAAATTGTATTTATCTTTAACAGTGATCTGCAGAGGTTCTCAAATTTTTTCATTGTTTATGTACAAAGCGACAGTAGAAAAAAATTAAATTTTGGAAAACCATTATTCTATTTGACATATTTTTTCAACCACCAACAATATTGTTGAAATCGCAAAAATAAAAAAATATACTTATTATACTATAAAATATTATCATAATAACCAACAAAATTATGATCGATTTTCGTGGGTAAGTTTCATGGTTATAGCTGGTTCTTCGTATCAAAAGCTCTTTGTCGATGGTACTCGGAAATCAAGAAATGATCGCAGTCGGGGTACATCTGACCTGCAGGCAATACATATTATTATATATATATATATATATAACATAATAATATCGCGGTATTAGCGTAACATAGAATTAACAATTATTATCGTCGACGTCATCATTAACTGTTGCACTGTCACGATGGATGTGATGGCGTGTTAAAAATGACAATGATTATTCTTACTCGAACAATTATCGCGACCACTGTTTGACGTTTCTGTGGTTGGCGTACTTGTTGTCCCAGGGCCTGTCCAGGACGCTCGAGTACTTGTCCCGCAGTCTCGTCAGGTACGTCTTGACGGCCGCGTCGTTCCTATCGCCGAGCCTGACCACCGGGACCGGTGGCGCGCCGGCGCGCAGGTGCCGCATCACGTCCCTCTGGGCTGGCCGGTCCAGTGCCCGTGGCCGGATGCCCGTGGTGGCGGAGGTCGTGGACGAAAATAATATTGTAATGAACAGGGCCGGAGCGACGATCGCGAAAAGGCAACGGGTCGGCCGCATGGCGGTTGTAGGTGACGACGACAAACTCGCGACGATATCGAACGGTAGACGGCGAGACACTATTCTGAGATAGTATTTATTAAAAGACGGAGAGATACACTTCGACAGACAATAATAATGATAATAACGATAATAATAATAATAATAATAATAACGTGCTCTGCGATAATATTATTATGGCCCCGGTCGAACGTGCGTGGCAGGTATATTATTATATTATATTTTTATGTTTTACTCGATCGAAACACGTCGTAAAATAATATTATAACGCGTCATTTGTGCGCGATCGCCGGCACTGCTGTTTTAACAATATTAATACTGCTACTACGCGTCAAATTATTATTATTATCATCAACAACAAAATAATAATAATAATAATAATATGTCTTACGAATGCGGAAGGGCCATTTTATTTGTACTCGACGCTCGTTCATCGTAATTCGATACAAACCATAACAATATAATATTTAACCGTCGCGCACTCGATAAATCAAGTATGTACCTTTACACGGACATACACATCATATTATGGTGCATATACCGGTGAGGAGGGGGGGGGGAGAGTGATCAGGGACTCAGATTCCTCCGTGGACTTTTTTTTTTTTATGAACATACTATACGAAATAATGGTTTTCGGAAAAACTTTAAAAATATAATGTTGTTCGTCGTATTCAGAAAAACATTTAGTTATTTCATAGAAAAAATTTTTCTTATATTGTTATGAGATACCTACGTATAGATATTTAAAATATATCAATTTTTTGTAGAGCAGGTACAATACGTTTACAAATTAATATTAGGTACCTATACTTTGTGTGTGTGTGGGTGTGTGTTGTCGTGATGCTAGTACAGGGCACATAACCTTATTGTAGGCCGTTATTCCTCTTACAACGTTTATTTTAATTAAAACTGCAATCAAAATGTTGTCAGTGACTATTGATACTATTAAAACAACTTACTACACCTGCAGGTACTCTATTATTTGTAATATGGACGTATTATAATGCCATGATAATAAATAAGATAAATATACAATCACAGACCTCACAATCACTTGTTAAGCTACACATGTCTTAGAATTTATATCATTAATCAGGAGTCATAAATTATTGTGAATTGTCAAAAATTAAACAAAACTGAATTTTTTATTTTAATTATCTTACACAATTCTGAAATGGTGTATAATATGTTTTTTTTTTAGGGCCAAATGACCTTTTTTTACCGTATTACAAACACCATAGTACGCCAAATTTAATCCAAATCCTCCCATATTATAAAATAAGAGTTTTGAAAAATTGAGTAAGTGCCTATTGGTAGTTTTCAAACATTTTAGGAAGTGTCAACATTTTTGGACAGAAAAATAATGATGTTCCAACTGGGTATGACGAAGAACAATAATTCGATAAAAACATAATGTAAATCTACGATCTCAGTATGCGTGACAGGAATTTTTGGTTTACTGATAATAACAATAATATAATATGACATTAATATTGACACAGGACACGGTTTTACATTGGATTGATAGTAAATATTACACAACTTTCAACAGTGTCGAAAAAATCATCCACAAGCCACAGTTGTAGATGATTTTGCGATTTAAAATATTTGGTTGAAAATAATATTTAAAATGCGATTTCTGTGATTTTCTCGCCCACTTCCCCCCACACTCAACACTATATTATGCATTATTCGTACGTACGTAAGGTAATAATACGTGCAGTGTGCATTAACGACGATAGTTTAAAGACAACATTATAATGTTGTAAATAATTTCATTTTACGTGAACATTGATTATTTGCGTCGAAGAAACCACGGCAATTCCATAGCGTCATAAGACGAGACATTATAATGTAAAACGACGTAATATAACTATAGTAGTGTTATTTCACCATTTATAATTTTGATGGATCACTACATTTCGAGTTCAGATGATATAAACAACTAGAACGGTGCTACAATGCTAATGTAGTGTTATGCACCTCATTTCTGTTTCTTTGGAATTCCTGTGTACCTCAAACTTTTGACAATGAAAATATGATATACATATTATAATATACTTGAATATTGTTTGAAATTACATCGTGATGTGCTAAAAATGTATACTTCGTTACATTCTTAAACAAACTTTTACAGTGTGGTGATATATTTTACGGGAGGTATTTATTATTTCAGAAAACATATTCTTTTATGTGATTTTAAGTCATTAGACAACAACAATTTTAAGAAGAAAAAATAATTATATTTTATATATTTTTTTGCGGTTATAATTTTAGGCAATTTTTTACTCTTTTGAATGACAACATATATATTTTTTATTTCAATATTATATAAAAATCTATAAATATTTCAGATAAATAGTTAAATATTTGTAAGTATTTAAAGATTAGATGAGCGGAGTACTTAATGTACTTCATGCTAATCCTGCAATATTTTGATTGGAATTAATATAAATTAAAAATCTTTATTACAAACAATTTATATCATGCGAAAAAAAAAACTCTAAATCAGTCGACATTTTCAAATGCCTTCCTACAAATATCATAGACAAGCCATAATAATTTGATTTATTTGAATTATATCATGTCCATAATAAATATTAATATAAATATTAATTAGCGAACATATTTTAGAGTTTCTACAATTACACTTTTTTATGGATTACAATTTACCTACTACAAAAACTGATTCCATTTTTTTTTAAACACTGGTTTAGCGTATCAATAAAATTTCCGTCTTCCCAATTATTAAAACAAGTACTGATAATTTTTTATTTTTTATTTCCTAGAGTACCTAATACATTTATCATCGGTCCTAAATCAGAATCTAAAAGTTAGTTTTATTTGATTGGTACGGTATGATCTATTTAGATGTTTAAATAACGTCAACTTCAGACATTGGATATCGGAAGTTACTAATATCGTTTCTATGATTTTAGAGTGGATATGTGATAATTGAACACCGTAAACAACGTGATTGAATAAAACTATCGAACGTAATACTGGAATTAAATTTAAATTTAAATTAAAAATATATAGATTATTTAACAAATGCACTTTTTTGAGTAATAGATACATGCATGCTTATATCTATAATACTTTAAATACATACACATACTTAAATAAATCGCACATAACAGTGTTTATATTATAGGTTAGTTGAAAAGTTGGTTAAATATCATTATTTAATATTTTTTTCTTTTAATTAAAATAAAATAAATAATAGAACAGTGATAATAATGGTTGTATTATTTGATCAGTGATGACCAATGTTTTGTATTTATATAGTTTTTCTATATTGTGTTTACAAACTGAATGCAACGTGTACCTGCATTTCATATGAGTTGACAGGCATATTATACTGCACTTGTATAAATATTAAATACGATCACACTTTTTATCATGTATTTATCTTGACATAGTTTCATTTTTTTCGTTAGGAAAAACTTTTTTTTTAAACAATGTACTGCTGCTGTTGCTGTTGATGCATCAAACACGATTAATCGATTGTAAATAAAAAGAAATTTAATTTAAAACAAACTACCCTTGCATCCTCTATTGCTGTAATGATGAATGTAGTTAAAGTTCATACAATATGAGCGAAATAAGGTTTTACGCTATTGGTTAAAAATTTGCAAAACGTTAAAAACCCTATTAAATTGAATCACAGTATAGTTTTTTAAATAATAATAATGCACTTAAGTTCTACTTAAAACTAATTTCATTTTTCAAGGTTAAAAAATAAATAAAATCTTTAATATTAAATACTTACCCGAAGTTCATTACAATATTTATCTGGATACTCTAGTATTATTTGATATATAAAGTAAAATTTAATTTAATATTCAATATACTTATAATGATTACAGGTCTTTCGTGAGCAAAAATCTAACGTCACAAAAAAAAAACTTTTTAATTTCACTGAAATAACACCGTCTGTCTAAAGCATTATTTCCTGTTATTTCAGTTGCTTTGAAACATTTTTCCGAAAATTCCATCTTAATTCTTGCAGTATAAGAAGAAAACTTCTGTTTTTCTTATTCTTTACTAAACTTGACTGATACAATACAGAGATGAATAGATTTTCAAATGAACATTTTTATAGTCTCGACTTTTAATACACGAATGTACAATACTGTAAAATATATTTGTTTCTTAAAAATATCATCAATATCTTTATTATTATAAAATGAACGATAACTTAATAACATGCCCGATTAAAATAATTGAAATTCATTTCGAACTGATCTTATATCGTGGCATGTACAACACTAAACAGTAACGGACCATTCAAAAATCAAGTACGAAGACTACTATGTTGTATAATTACATGAATTATGAGATTAAATATTCGTAAAAATACATTTAGTTTCCAAACTTTGATTACCTGCTGTATTTGGATATATTTACTATAACAATATATTTAGTGTATGAATGTCCTTCGGGGTTTGTTTCTGTTAGGTTAAACAAGGTAATAATAAACTCACCCACTAACCAAACTTCAAAACTTACACAATCATTTGAATACCTAATGAAAATTATTAATGAATATTTTAAATATTTACATAAACTAATAGTTTATACTATAAATCGAGTATTTAGGATTTAAAAAAAATCGAAAACACGGCAATATTGTGATTTAACTTTGAATTATGTAAAACCAATAACTACAACATATTACGTTAGGCGTAGCTCTTATATTGTACGATAAGGGTAAGTATTATAATGATTATTTAGATATAATTTTTCCAAAATTAAACATCGAAAATTAAAAAAATAGTTGTTGGAAGAAATAAAGAGTAGATATAGTGGATTTTACTAGGTGAGATAACAGCTGTTTCAAAGTTATATTTCATAGCATTGTAAAATTACAATATTTTTTATTTTTTTAATAATAATATTTTTAAAAATTTCATTATTTTTATATTTTTACTTTAAACTTGTTCTTTAACATTTTTTTTAATGGGTCGTCTATTTTTATCCCTAACAATGTTTGCTAACTAATTTTAATTAAATATAGACATTTTATATATCTGCACGAGTGCTGTAACAAACATTATGTAAAATGATACTTACCTACGTGTTGCCGTGCGCCCGTGCTAGAATTACAGTTATTCTTGTTCAAACGATGATCTCAAAGACATAAATCTCTCAGAATAATTAATAGTTATGGATGATTATTATTAAGTATTAATGAGTATTGATGACTATTAAAGAGTATACTACTACATGGGTACCTATATGTTATTAAAAAAAAATCTTGCTTTTCCGTGGAATATTAATCAGTCATAAACATAACATTATAATAACATAATATTTTAATCGTTCAGCAGTTATTTAATGATACATATATGCTAAACTAAAGATTGGTATGTAACCACATTAATTTTGATTAAAATTTAATAATTAATTGTATCCGAGTTTCTAGAATGTACGATGTATGACGTATGTATATGTATAAAGTAGGTGCATACTGTATGTTTTAACGAACATAATATTATTATTATTTAATTTTAAAAACTCTATTATGATTTTATTTGGATATGGAAATTGATTAAATGTACTTAGACTTCATAATATAATATAGTTTTGATAAAAAGTTCAAATTCAAAGTTTGATATTACGCGGTTACCGATGCATCATTTTATGATGGTTTCATTTTGACGAAATGCTATTCCCCAGTGAATTATTATATAATTTATTTTCTGTATGAATACGAATAGGTTCTTAAAAAAAATGTACTGTGCATAATTCAAAAGAGTTCACCGAAAACGTAGTAATTTTATTACTATTCTCCAAGTACTTTTTAAAAAAACCTCTTTCGTGTTTTACAACAATCTAGTAATGTATATCTAAATTCCCATACAGTATACACAACCTTTTTTAAAGTGTATATTAAGTAGTTTTATAGCACAAACGCATGAATTAAATACATGTAAAATTCATATTTTGATAGTTTTTACGTTTTATACACACAGACTGTCCGACGCTTATCGCTTAAATCTACTACGTAAAAAACATCAAGACACACACAAAAAAAAAAATAGAACAAAACAAAAAAGTGTCCAACCAAAGTAATTGATTCAACAAAAATATTTTATTTGAATAGTGTATGTAAACAGCGTATTTCACTGTTTCACATATGATATATGAATAATTAACATCATCGACTTCGATTCTTATTTTTTTTTTTTTTTTTGTCATGTATTGCTGATTGGTCAGCCCACACGATAAATTGACATTTCCCAACTGTTTGTTGTTGTATATTACACATCATGATACAACCAACTGTCAAAAATGTTTTAATAGTATTTTCAACGGTTATGCTTGAGTGTTATAAAAAAATAAAATCCAAGCAAGAGTTTTCGCTGTCCGAAATGACATAAAGTGAGCAACAAAGATTCTCAATAGAAAAATATTGATGTTTGATGTGAAGGTTACAGAAATAAGAAACTAGAATATGCAATAAGTACCTACTATTTAACGTAGACAATTGCTAAAAGAATGATTTTTAAATTTTACTCAGTTCGCTATGATTATATTTCCCTAATATACTTGATGAATTTAAATTGTATAAATTTAAATTTATTTTTTATTATATTATTCATAAAACATGTTAAAAACTAATTTTAATTTAGAAAAGATAGTAACAAAATATTATTAATATTATAATTATTAAGACACAACATCAAACAACACATTTACATTCACGATAGTAGGAAATTTCTTTTTAATAAAAATGTTTGATGTTTATAATATTTTCTAATTATCAATAATTGCAAGGTAACCAATTATAGAAGTACGTTGAATGATTTAATTTATCTGTGATTGAAATGGCTTAATTATAATGTAAGCAAATCATGGAAATAATTATCATGTGAGTTAAATATCTGTAGCAGACTGTATTTACGTCATGTTCTAATACCTCTCTATATGTATATCATTTAAAAAATCATTTAAATCTGCGGCGATGTTAATTTAAATATTATCACCAACTTTATGAAAGAAATTCGTATGAAATTATACAAATTTCTTTCATAACAATATTATCTGCTTTGTTTATTTTTATCACACACAAATAAAGTTCATATTATATTAAAATAACGAATATTATTTATATTATTCATTCTAATATCTCTGTGTATACGGTTATGATATTATTTGTATATTATATTATTATGTATAGAAAGTATGTAGGTACATTCGACATTCTTGCACAACTGTATGAAACGTAACCAAGGAAAAATATGTGTACAGTTAAAAAAAATGTATTTTATTTGATGCCGAAATATTTTTTTTTCTATAATTCAGTATGATAATATACAGAAGCTTTCATTTGGTAAAAATATGACGAATCTAAAAAACACAATAGCAAGTGATAAAATAATGAATCCAATGTAATAAAAAGCTGAACTAGAGTCGAAAACTAAATTCACCAGATTAGTGATTACTACAGGCTAGCTATTCTGATAAAAATAGCTCACTTTTTTATTCTGTTAAGTTTAAAAGTATTTTAATTGATTGTATCAATATATATTAAAATACATTGGTGAATCATGAAAAGTCCACAATACAATATACAGATTTGAAACAATAATTATTAGTTATAGCTCAAATATAATGTTCTATTGTTTTAAGACGATAGTTTTTTGTATACTATACACAAATATTTTTAATTCTATATTTTAGTGAAGAGTACTAAAAAAAAAAAAAATATAATATATTGCATCACGATATAATCAATAGATACACATATTTTATATCTAACTTGATATGAGATTATCGGTCCTGGCTGCCAACCAGAAAACATCATATCATTTCTCAAGATATTAAATTTAGGAAAAAACATAATATGATAATAAAATTAAATTAAACCACTAATATACCAACAAAAAAAAGTTATATATATATATATATATATATATTTACAACTATTTTTTTGTAAATTGTATATGTTTATAATTGTATAAACTTCAAAAGCTAATGGCCTATGTCGCCGAAGCTATAATGATCAATAAAAAAAAAATAACAAATAACTTGATATAATTTTTAAACTATGAGGAATAAATAAGAAAAAGTGACCAAAAATCTTTTTTTGTCCAATATTCACTAACTTTTATTTTATTACTATTCCAAATACATGAAGCCTATAAAACCTCAAGTATTAGATTTATTATAAAAACATGATATATCTATAATTATTTCAAAAAACTTCGGTCATCTATATCAAGTTTTTCTGATCTTATTGCATTTAAACATTTTAAATTAAAAATTAAGAACGAGTAATAAATTTTTTTCACTTAAAATCATAGTATAAATTATTTAAAATTATGTAGGTCAAAACATTTATAATCACATTTATAAAATTTTAATTTTATAGAAATGCAATGAACATAATATTATTTGTAAACAATGTTAATGTTTTAATTTGTTTAAAGCTCACTACTGTTGTTTAAATAAATGTAAAGAGATAGTAAATCTAGTTTAACGTATTTAGTTAAAAAAATTAACCAATTTTTTATTAATTAGTAAAAACTATTGTAAAAATTTTACCAGATTGTCGGGCATTTGGATTCTTATCAAACATAGTTTTTACAAGAATAAGTAATTCAAATGTTTTTAAGAACTAATAAAACAAAAATTTATAGATATTTGTACTTTAATTTCCAATAAAATATAGTTAATCAAATTATACCTAGGTATCAATTTTGTTGTCAACTCTCACTCATAAATAAAAATGTCAAATTTTAAATGCACCAAATTATATCACAAAATAAATGTATTGATTGATTAAATATATAGTTTTGAAGCAATGATAATATGGCGGTCATATTGAAAGGTCTATTAAGATGTCATAAAAATGTCTTGATAAATTTATTGACATGTGGTCAACATTTGATAATCGTAGTTACAAAACAGTGAATATGTAGCTTTTTCACTTTTGGTTGAAAAAGTATTGGTAGTAACTAAAAGCATATGGACGTGAAGGGATTTTCTTTGGCTGCAAACAGTGTTATGTTCCCACGAGAGTTGTCCTTTGTTGTAATAAAAGAAATAAATCTGCCAGATGAAGTTGATTTTACTGTTAGCTTTTACGTTAGAGTATCTCCTCACCAAATTGTAAGCTACATTCTCTTAGTTTTGGTTTGAATAATACACAATTACTAATTAGTAAATACAGAGTAATTCACCATGTATGCTAAAAAAGTAGTTATTAAAAAATGAGAACACCTGTTTTGTAAACTATACAGTGGATGACTTTTCCTAAGATTTTACGTATCAGAATCAAAATTCATATGTGTAGTTTTTGAGTTATTTAAAATATTAGAGTTATAACGGTGGTTTGATAATCTTTATCATTAATATTAATTTATCAAAATTCATCTTTTGTAAAAATGGCTCTAATATTATAATAAATACTAGATCCAATTTACGTCCATTTTATATTGTTATAATATTATTTTTAAAGACCTTTTGTATTTTAAACAAACATTTTTATATTCAACAAACTTTTATTTAAATTTTTAATTAGGTATTAAAAAATTTCAATAAAACATTATCCTCTATTCAAATAAGAAAATACAAAAATTCGTAGTACCACAAGATATTTTTTAAGTAGTGTGGACAAATTTAAGAATTTAAAAATATGGTCATTGAAAATATTAAAAAATCAAAATTTGAGTAAATTCATTATTGAATGAAAATGGGGATAGTGAATCACCTTTTATAGAATACTTGTCACATTTGATTGAAGAAACACATCAGCAAACTCTCATTTTAAATTTATGTTCCTTGTCATAATGGATTGCATAAAAATTATTTCAAGTTCCATCGGTACCATAAAATGTTAAATGTTAAATCTATACGTTTTTATAATCTTAATAATAGGTTCATAACTTATGAATATAAATAATTAATATAAAATTACGGGTATCCGAAATAAAACTAACTACCAACTACTAATATGGTACCTAATATTTACAGTGGCTACCTAATATTAAATAGTATATTTGGTTACTAAAATAAACACAGAGGCGTACATTTATATATTTTACGTGATTTGTGAGTTTTGACCCCCAAGTTCCCAAGTTTTGTAAAACTATACCTAAACTCCGTAGTCTATAATTATAGGTATAAGGACGTTTATGAATAAAAAAAAAACAAACTTTTTCATCGTTAACGAAGTACGATCAAAATATCGTAAAAGATAGGTGTTCAGGTTCAAATGTATACACTAATGGCGCATTTATATGATAGAGCTTACGATATTTTATGATGGGGATTTATCACACCATTCCCATTCCGTCACTACCGATAGAAACTATTATTTTAAGTTTGTTTTTCATCATCAATACGAATTATTGAATACCAAATACACATCTAAGGCACAAAATATAGGTATCCATTGCAATATGATCATAAATATAAACTCCGTTGTTATGTAAACTTTTCGCATAAGCATGCGTCGAACAAATATCCATTTTTTACTATTTATAAGCATTTTGTTCGTGTCAACAGAAGGATGTGTTGAGATTTAAGATAAATTATAACGTATTATATGGTAGCTTGTATAATAAAGTCAACGATAAGCCAACTATGGTAATAATTTTTTAACTCCATAATATAAAGTTTTTGTATAAAAAAAAAAAAAACATTGTCATGTTGTTGAAAAATGCGGGCATTGTTCTCATAATTGTTTACTACAGTGGTCTTTAACACAAGGGTTGCGATATTATTTCAGTTATTAAAAAATTATATCATGAAATCTGAATCATTTTGCGTTGTCACAAAAATCGGTTAATAATTACTTATTATTAATTATCAGTTTTTTTACATGCAGGTTTTACATTACCACTTAATACTATACTCACTTTTTTTTTTTTGATCGTCTCAAAGTAAGAAAATATATTATGATCACATAAACTGGTCAAATAGTTTTGAACACCACTCAGTATAATATAATATATCATACATAGTTTGCCGCGTTCGGTTGAGCGGCGGCTTCAGTGTGCATCAATACGCACTATAATAGTTTACTAAAACAGTGCACTTGACGTCGCTTTGATAAACCAGCTGTCGTGATGCAATAAGGTCCGTTGTATTTAGTGGCATACCTATCGCCTATATTTGATTGCATGGAATGATAACCCAGGTGATAGGTCTCTGTACATTTTGAAGCGGTCCACTCTCGTTGCGGATCTACAGCAGTTTGATAATGCATAACAGCATTAATGTGTTATATTAATATTCAACATTTTGTCAGCTGAGCTAAATTCAGATTTCTGTACGGGACGCGTGTCGACTTGCTGGTGTTTTAGTTTTGCGGTGAGACTGCAGACAGAGTTAATCAGCTTTTGTCAAGTGTTATACACTCGTAAGTATTTATTGTTACCTAACGATTTAGCTTCTGAGAAACCTCTTGCCCGCAATATTATTTTACGTCTCCGCCGGAAATTACTAATTACTAGAGTACGGACTACGTATATCTTATGACACATTATGATGTTATAATAACAGCAGCTGCCACGGTGGCTGTTTTAACGTAAAGCGATCGATACGTCGGTTTAGATGTTCGTGATTTCGGGTTTTTTTTTTTATATATATAATACTTGAGCGCTATTCCCGCTATTATTAGTATCTACCGGGAGTTATAAATTAAAAACTTAATATAATATTGATTATTATTTGCAAATCGCAAGTTTGTATCAGTCTGACGCACGAGAACAGGCGTTCAACTTTATAAAACTAGGTATTAAAAAAATAAACAACTTTCAAAGAAGTTTTCACGACGATTAAAAAATATTATTTAACTATGAAGTATTCGCTGGTATTCATATATTATGCATAATTGTAATGCTATTGTAGTCAAACACCTAACTGTATAGTCCTAGTGACAAATTACAAGGCCTTTAAAATATTATAGAATTCACATTGTCTTACTGTAATGGCAAGCAAATTACGGATAACGAATTAATATCGTAATCTCATAAGTAACAGTTAATGTAAAATATATAACGTTGGGAAATTGTTCCCTGCCACTTTTGGCTACGCCCTTGTTGGTTATTATATTATTAATACGAACGCATAGGCAGAATGTACGGCATGAACCATTTCACTTATAAATAGTTTTCAATGAATTCGTGTTTTAAAAAACAAAAATAATGTCTAAAAATGTCTAAAAATGTGTATTAACAATTTATTTGGTATAACACATTTACACATAATGTACCTATCTTGATTCTTGGGGGGAGGAGATATTTTTAATTATTCTAATATCGACCTATGTAGGGAGATATTTTTAGTTACATACTTACATGTGAATACTTTTCTAACAAAATAAATATCAAATATTCAATATAATTTAAATAATTCAAGTAAAATGGAATGATAAACCTCACAAAAGTTGTGTTTTTATATTAATTCTTCACTTGTTTAAACTTTTAACGATTTTTTTTATCTTATAATATTTTAAGATTAATACAAATATGTTTATAAACATCTCAAATTTTGTAGGGTGGTGCGATCTTATGATTTTAATATCAAAATTTAATGTTAACATTACATATTATTAAAATTGTATTATATTAAATTAAATATATATTTAATTATATTGTAAAATTAATGTGGCCTGCAGTTAAATGGATCGCATTGTGTATGTATTATAATATTTAATATAATAAGACAGTCGAAAGTTAATTATCGCGTGTTTTACATGATTGATGTACCGTTTTCGTAATATAAAATACTACCTCTGGTGCAGCTCAGTTTGGGCGAGGAGTATTTTTCGATGCTAGAGTGACGTGACTGGGTCAACGGCGATTTGTTGACTAGTAATAATATGATGGCGATAACCACTTTACGGTCTGTAATATTTTATAATGAAATTGGTTGTAAAGTTGTAAGTTGGATGAACTGTAGTGCTGGTGAGTGGCCTAGAGTTAGTTTTTACACATAACAGTGTCGATAGTTATGTTTAGGACTTATGACTTATGAATTATTTTCTCCTTAGATTTCGTCTCACTTTCGCATTGTAAGCAAAAACCACTGTTGAGAATCTAATGAGTTCTAGTCTATAGAGAACAAAATTTGTTAAATATTATTTAATAAATAAAGAAACTTTCATTTTTATTAACATCTTCTATTAACAAGCCATTTGATTAGTTTGATATTATTATGGTTTATAGTTACCTAAAAATTGACATTGTAATAGACATTGATTTTCCGCCATTTCATTATAATAAACCAATTTAAATGCACATCTAACATATGTCAGTCATTATTTTATCTCGTTAAGTGTGAAAGTGGTAACTTTTATTGAAAACTGGTTATATAATATCTATATACATATTATGTAATAGCCGATCACTACTATATCATAATATACACACAATTCCACTGTTGAAGTAGACATCAATATAATATTGTTGAACGGTATATTTGGATACAATATCATTTATTTATTTTATTATTAATATATAATAATGTTAGCGTTTAACTAGACATTAATTAATTTAATATATTTGGAAGCTAGTTTCCCAGTACATGCCAGTATTCTATTAAATACGATTTTCCATATTTATTATTGAAGAAAATCTTGTTTATATTATTTTCTGATTAAAATATATTTAATTTCCATAAAGTTATAAGCGACGACTAATATTTTAATTTGATGAATATAAAATACGGTATCGATGATAAGATATGGTGGACAAATTATTAAATTGTTTCGTATCGGTTTGATTGCCCTCCGGCAATAATACATTTTTGAAAACGCTTGGAAGACTACTATTATTAGAATTTCGATTTTACTATATTTCGCATCTCAATATTATTAAATTTTATTAATACATATCAATTATACTTAATGTTCTTAATTTCTTCTGAAAATTTGTTTCAATATCTCGTTATTTTAAACGATATTAAAAAATACAACTGGATTTTAAATATTAACGAAATATATTAAACGACGACGAGAGATTTATTGCAAAACAAAAAAAACTTATTGTGAGTACTTTATCCTATTTCTCCAGACAATTTATTATTATTCATTTATTATTTATACATTTATGTGTACCTACCTTATATTATATGCCAAGTTATTTTATTCATACCTTACATTTTTCTTTTCTTTACTTAAACAAAACATTATTATAGGTATTAAACACAAGTTCTAATCTAACAATATTTAGTTTAGTATTCATATCTAATATTATTCATAGTTGTGAGAAGTGAAAAGTAGTAGTCAGTGAAATTAAAACCGCTACTTATGCTTGACTATATATTATATATTGTAGAAAAATATTTCCCAATAAGTCAGGTTTCATAGGATTCCGAATATGATAAAATAATTTCGCTAATTAAAAACCAAAAGTCAGTAGTTAGTTCACCGGTAATGATAAGTGTGAAAAATAGTAATGGCAGACACCTTAATCTTAAATTTTAAAATATTTTCGAAATACCCAACAAGTGCGTGCTCTGTTAAAATAAAATAAATATTACATTGCAGTATAATATTACAAAAACATTACGTCGAAACCATTATGTGGTATATTATGTCCAACTATTTAAATTCAAAAAAAAAATTAATGTTTACTCATATTATTATTATAACTGCTGGAATTTGCAGCTTTTCCCGAATAAGTAAAATTCGTTAGGTTGTGAAAACTAAGATTCGTTTGTTTATCACATAGTATCATAATTGCTATAGTGGAAACTCGGTTTGAATTATAAAAGTTTTTACTGCTTTATTGTTATACAGTTATGATTTTTAATTAGAAGATAAAATCCGCTAAGTTTGCCGCTTCATACTTGTACATTAATTAAGTTGATAATGACGTTTGCAGTTGTTGGAAACACTATGTTTGTCAAACAATATTACGACTAAATGCACTAATTATATATTTTTGTAAGGTTTGAACGCATATACGCCCGCAATACTGGTTTGTTTTTGGAGTAGTATGAACGACAGTTGCACGAGATTATAATTATTATAATAATTTTAGAAAATTTCAATTTTAGACTATTGCGAATATTTTATGAAAGTTTGTTAAATCTTTGTCCGTCGCGCATTATGAACTGAACTATATTATATTATTTTAATGAACAAATTTAAAATAGTTTAAAGTGTTTTCGTCATTACAAAGTATTATTATTATTATTATTTACATCGGTGGTCACATCATGTTATTTTATCATAACCGCCAGTTTCGTGATTTTTCGCTTATTCGTAGATAACCGTGGAAAAGAAAAAACCACTACACCGTCGGCACTCGAAGTGATTATTATATGTTTTTTTTTCTAATATATGTAGTATTTTTAGTGTATTTATCTAAAGTATTTGACCCAGAATATATTATTTTTAAGTAGGTATTTGTTTTTATGTTGTATATTCTTGTAATACTTACATAATAATAAGAGTAAGAAACGCTGAAAAAACAAACAATAATATTATAGAATTATATAAAGTATTATCGATTACTAGGAATTTAAATTTAAGTTAGACGTCCTTAGTATATAATTAATATTACCATGTTTAATACGCGCTCTGGTCAATAATTTAATTTAAAATTCACATATGTCAATATGTATGTAAGTGAACTAGATGTGTATTAATTTTCAAATATAATTATATAATTTCAAATTTGTGTATAATGACTTTAAAAATAAAATATCTTATTAGTTTGATTTTTTTACAGTGTCTTCTAATTTTTTTAATATTATAATATTAAGCACAAAATTATAAATTGATTACCTCAAAATTCAGAGTTTAATAAAAATAGTATAGTTGTATCAATAAATAAATTTAATAATGAGTAATTTCTATAAGCATTTAATCACTGTTTAAGACAGAGTCATTGATCAATGAATTGAACGGTTCTGCGATCGCCTAAAATGTAACATATACCTAGTTATAATAAGTAAATTAAAATTGAACTTTAGAAATATTATTTTATCTCAAAATAAAAATAAAAATAATTATTAACGCAATTTTCAATCTTCCTTTATCATTGGTGCTTAGTTGTAGCGCTAATAAAGTAATCTATTAGTTATTATAACTAGGTACATAAATTAGATACAAAATTATACTTCAGACTATTTTAATCTGCTGCTAAAAAATATAGATTTCAACATTATAGTCATTAAAGATTTTCAGTAAATGGAACAGAAATACTACTGTTTTTAAAAACATTATATTTAATCGGGTATTAAATATATTTTTTTGTTAAAACGAACACCAAGGATTATGATATCAGACTCTTGTTGAGATAATTGTATGGGATGAAAGAGAAGGAATAATATTTTGCCATTACACTAATTGTCTTTTTTTTTCTCTTGCTAATTAGAACACAACTTTGTGGTGAAAGAACACAAAATACATAATATTATATTATTGATTTTTTAATCCATTTCACCGTGATTTCAACTGTTATTAAGGTCTACACTCGACACGTTTTACATAGATTTTGTATACAATATTACCACAATGTATACTTACTAAGAACTAATTTTAAATAAAAACCGTAATATAAGTTCTTAACTATGAATTATTTCAGTTGATAAATTATATTGTATATTCTGAGTGAAGCTATATCTATAATTTTTATATTATTATTCATCATCGAATACGAACTAATAATAATATGTAGTAAACATATTTGAGTCAATTAATGACATTTTTTTTTTTTTATATAAATCAACAACCTATTACGGGCGATGTCCGTTTCACCAAAAGTATATCTTTCCCTTTTCCACCAATATACGTTTCCACCAAATAAAATTATTTACCACGTTTTTACAAAAACAATTGTATACTACTATATTCTACGATTGAAAAAAAAATATCAACCAATTATATACATATAAGTAGATACAATGTATACATAACTAAATACACTAATATATCATTTTTTTTCAATCCAACATTAGTATTTTACAATAAACTTATTACTGTATTGAAGATTTTAATATAAGCATATTAATATACAAATTATTTTGATAAATTAACCGTGGTTTAATTATTAGTGTAGGCGGTGTTACTTTTACGCCGACCCATTAAGTAGATCTCGTTTGGTGGTATCGGATATTGGTGCAAAAGGGAAAGATATAACTTTGCTGGAAACGGGTATTGGTGGAAAAGGGAAAGGTCTACTTTTGGTGGAAACGTGTTACGCCCCCTATTACATATAGTTACAATAAGTAGATGCGTGGGATTTACATGGTAAGGTAAGATAGGTGTACTTGAAGATGTTATTCATTGATAGCGCTTCGCCGCTTTGACATGTTTAATTTTATTACAATTTAGAATAAATTATTGTTAAAATTAGAGAAGGTTCCCTGGCTATTGTCGTTTTAGCCTTCGGGGGGGATTGCTTGGAATTGAATGGGATGTGAGATTTTAGATGAGGAGGAGGGGGTCGGTATGTTGAGGTAAGTGGTATAGACATTTTTTGTAGTGTTGTTTGGTTACGTCTTTGATAAAAAGGACCTTCAGATCATTATGAAGAGTAAGTTTTGATTTGTATGGAGGGGAGTGATGAGTCGAAATTTTTTTGATTGAAATATTTGTATTTTATTTATATTTAATTTTTTAGCAGAGCTTGGCATAGGTTAGATTAGGTTACATTTTTGATAATTATGATGATTACTAAAACAATATTATTTTAGGGGGACGAGGTGGTCTAATGCGTCAGTAGCTCAGCCGGACCGTGTTCGATCCTCGACCGTCGGGTGACATTTTTCTCCGGGCAAGTCACGGTGTCCGGAGAACAAGTGCCGCTATCCCCCACTCCGGGGCATTGGCAGTAACCTACGGGTGCCCCAATAAAAATTCTGCCAAAACTCACCCACGTGTAACACACCTACCGTTCCATAATCCTACAGTACCACCCCCTTCCCAATGGCCTAAGTTGCCGCGGGATAATTAATAAAAAAAAAAAAAATAATAATAATAATAATAATTTTAAAATTTTAACAAATATTCTTTATGCTTTCTAGGCTATTTTAAAATTGATTGAGAAAATAAAATAAAAATACATTATAAAATCAATAGATTCATATTGTTCTTTCGCTAGTCCAAGAATCTAAAACGATGATCATACTTATAAATTATAATAATTATGATCATTTAAATATTATTAATCCAATTAACAATATATGAAAATGTGCAAGTCAACATGAGCTGTGATTAAAAATATATAATATTATACGTATACAATATACATTAATAAGACATGTGATAAAAAAAATAAAATACCTATTATTTTAAAATTAAATATTTATCAATTTGGTTGTAAGAAGCTATATCTCTATAATTTTTTATGTTTTTTTTAAAACCGTTTTTATTTCGGTAATATTTCTGTGCATATTTTGGGGTATTATGAGTACGATCGTTTGACATTTCAGCAATTTTAAAAAAAAAGTCGAAAACAAAATTGGTTTTTTTTTTAAATTTAATATTCACGAACTCATTCATTCTATGTTATGATAATATAACAAAACATTAAATTATAATATTATTTTGGTTTTTCGGCGAAAACAAAAACAAAATACAACAAACTCGGCTGGCGTGCGTGATGCGCACACTTGGAAATTTGAGAGGATTCCGGCGAGGAATAATTATACGAATGAAAATAACAAAAGTAGGTATGCATAATATTTATAAACGGCTCGTGTAGGGCCATGTTCGCGAGTGCGTTGACGTTTGCATGCGATATGGTTTGTTGTTTGCACTTAGGTGCCGCCGCGCCAAATACGACTTTGCATATTGTCACTGTTATTGTTTTGGCGAGCCGGCAAGACTGCAGCACCGCAGTCGTTTCCTGGTTCGTTTTAGCCGTCCGAAGTGGACAAAAAACACAACAATAGTTGTTTTGACGTATGTATAAAACTCGTGGCGCGATGTGCGACTAACGTCAAACGCTAATCATTACGTACCGGTGACGTTACTCTCTCTGTACCACATAATAACACAATACCTACCAACGTTATACCGTTCTACTGTTCAGCGCTACCCGCAAATATGCCGACCGAATTCCGACGAACGGGGACAACGTGCTGCGGCCGCGCCGTCATGCTGGCCGCAGTGTGGACGGCGCTGGTGTGGACGTGCTGTGCCGACGCCGCTGTCACGGCTGGATCTAAAGACTGGCGGCCGTGTCGGGCGGCTAGTCACCGGCGGTACGACGAGGACGTCCTCAGGAACAAAGGCAACAGTGGGCCTGGACACGAAGACTTTACCGGCGGTGACGGAAACGATGACGATGTCGACAGCGAAACGGACGCGGACGACGATGACGGTGATGGCGGCGGCGGCGGCGGCGGCGACGGCGATGTAGGTTACTTCCGGTTTCCGGTAGACGACAAGCCGAAACGCGGCGTGTACAAGCAGTACGAAAAAAAGGCAGACCTCCACCGGTCAGCGGCGCCTACATCGTATGCAGCCGACGCTGCGTCAGCAAACGGTATGCGTGTGGACACGTCGTTGCTCCATGGCGAGACGATCGAGCTTCCCACGTACGTCAACGTGCCCGTCACGTTAAAATGCCGGTTTGAGCCGGTGGACGGGACGGTGGACAAGTTCAATACCGTGGTGGAGGCAATGTACCCGGGACACAGGGACGCACCACCACCTCCACCGAGCTCTCACGCGTCCCGCATACTCAAACAGCTCATGGGCTCGGTGGACGGTTGGCGCGGTGTTGCACACAATTCCGGGAGGTCCGTTCGGCGGGCTTCGGGAAACCGGTTTGGCCGGCGCGAATTCCCGGCCAGAGACGACGAGTCTGGCGGTGGCGGTTTTCCCACGGTGCAGCTCGACGACGGTTACGACCAGGTGGCCTGGAACGCCTTAGCCCGTCAACGTGCCGTCGATCGGATGCGACGGATCCAAGACTCCCGTCAAGACTTTCTCTGGCCGGAATGGTTTCGCGAACAGTCGGCCCGACTGCTGCAGCAACGATTTGGCGATCGTCCGGTCGCAGTGAGAAAACAGTCCGGAAACCAATTGATCGAAGAACGGGAAGCCGAACAAGATGTTTACGACCATGCGGTCGACGATCCGCAAGCCGAACAGGACTACGACCAACAAGTCGATGGTCGGCAAGCCGAACAAGACTACGACCAACAAGTCAGTGGTCGGCAAGCCGAACAAGGCTACGACCTGCAAGTAGAACCAAACACCTACGACTCACAGCAAGTAGAAAGCGTCGACGACTCGCAGAAAATAGAAAGCGCCGACGGCTCGCAGCAAATAGAAAGCGTCGACGACTCGCAGCAAATAGAAAGCGTCGACGACTCGCAACAAGTAGAAAGTGTAGACGACTCGCAGCAAGTAGAAAACGTCGACGACCAGCTGCAACTCGACGGCCGACAAGTCGAACGGGTTGAAGACAGAGGAGCTGCAGAAGAGATTGACGACCGGCGAGTGCTAGTTGGAAATCTTCCGGTCGCAGGTCAACAACTACGGCATGACATGACGGCGACGGCCGCGCCCGAAGCCGCCACCACAGTCATTTCGGATTTCGTTAAGTTCCACAAAGGCATACCGGTCATGACTTATGTGGAACACGCGTATACGACGGATTCACCATTGTAGTCATATTGTAATTTGTTACAGGTTTAATAAATAATAACAGCTAAAAATCAATTATTGAGATGTTCTGATTGTCGCTTAAAACTTAGGTATTCTAATTAAACCTATGGCGCCTATGGCGCACGACATGAGTTGTGTTTTTAAATGTAATCTAAATTATTTATTCGTTTTCTACATATTTTGTGTATTGATTAGGCGATGTAAAATTGCGTGTGCCAGACTGTTCTTATATTACAATACTATTAGTTATTACTTATTACCCTAATTATATTATACATTGTACATAAATGCATTATCCCATTGACAATGTTTTATTTTGAATTTATTTTGTCTTGGTGTATATTCCTTATTTCTAATAATCAACGATGATATTATATTTAATCCTCAGCCAGATAATATAATATAATGTTCAAACGAAATAAGATATTTCACAGTAAAAGTATATTCAAAATAAACTAAAATCTACACCATAATATTGAATCGATAGTTATACAACTATCGATCTAAAAATATACATGATTAAAGTAGGTTATGCACCTATTGTGATCTATAATCTGTTGGTTATAAATTAACCACTTTAAATAATATAACCACAGACAAGGGTGTGATTCATTTACGTCATACATACAAATTAAAAATATTGTAAATTGATTTGATTCTTATAAAATATGTCTCCTATTAAGTTAGGCTGATAAAACTTATGTCGCGCAGACCTTTGTGAATTTGCCCCCATTCTCCTTGGTATAAATTCAGATAATATTAAATTACACTCATAATCCTAAAAAGTAGCTATACTATATTAAACCAACAATATCTTGTTAGATTAACTAACATTCATTACCAACTATACCTAATGCAATGCGACATTAATGTATTTTTTTTTTTTTTTTTTTTGAAGTATCACGCATTGTATAATGAGCTATATTGCAGGTTAAGTGAAAAAGTAATTCAAAATATTTCAGTATCTAGTTTATACAACTTACTCGTATAAAAAGGAAATAATTAAAACATAAAATGTAGTCAACTTAGACAACTTTTACTTGTGATTCAATTTGGTCTGAACATTAATTAAACATTTGTTTAGTGTCAAAACGCGCAGGTCACGTTGAAAATAATTAAAAAGATATATACGTGAGTGTATAGCTACGTGAAATAAAGTTGAAGGTACAAACTAAATTTATCTTCAAAATATATGCTGTATACTCACATATGTTGGCGTTTTAACTGAAATAAACTGAATTTGACAGTCTTTTAAACATTTAAGCGTCTAAAAAGTTATAAACAATATGGGTATATATACTCGTAACTTTCACATTTTCTATATATAGTGAGTATTTATACAAATTATTTTATCAGATGTATAAATAATTATAATTTTATTACTATTAAACTTTAAAAGATTCAATTTCTTACCAGCAATATTTTATTTAAACTAAAGTCATTGATAAATATAGAAGGAATCTTTCTCTGGACATTGAAATTTTAAATATTAATTAACATTTTTAATTTTTAAGTCTTTATTTATCAGTAAATTTAAACAGTTAATTAAAACGTATTCATTATATATTTATATATTAGTTGCAAGTTATTACAGATATAATATTGTCATGTGTTTGTTTCCTAATAAATTCATCAGAATTATAAATATATATATATTTTTTACAGTTATCGTGTTTAACCTCGTTTGTAGTTAGAATGATATGTCGAGGTCCTCATAATTCATATACCAATTTACCTAGTAGTGCATTAGAAAAATATAAATATCTAGTCTTGCCACTATTTTCAAAAATATATTCTTACAATTGTTAATGACATATGCAATGTGTGTGTACGGGTATTATATATTTATAGTATAGATATCATAGATATTTTAGATGAAAATATACTAGGGAAACAACAGATCCCTAACTATATCCGGATATACAGGCCACATATACCAATTGACAATTGGAAATTAAACATATTATTATACTCCCATTACTTTTGGAAAACTATGATTTATAATTTAATAAAAATGTAATGATCATAATATTATACATTATATTAATGTTTTGATTTATTATTGCAATTTAGGAAATTACTAATCCCACTGCTTACTTCAATTTTACGTAAGCATTCTGTTAAAAATGATTATATTACCGGAAAATATAAGCACTATGGTCCCTCGTAGAGGTGAGATAGCGATGGTGGTGTATTGGGAAAAGATTGTGACAACCCAGAATTTTTGATCCGCCTTAATCGATAATCGTCTTTTAAATACTAATCATCGAGTTGAGTGCAGTAAAGTGTTTCCATGTTTTGTTCCGATATATATTAGGTTTCGTAAGGATACGAATACAATCTGCAACAAGGAAGGGAAAAGTTCAGGGTATAATTTCCCCCCCCCCCTGTATTATTCTGTCATAGAATTTACAAGCTCTATGATAAAGAATTGTATAAAAGTAAAAACAATTTTTTTTTTTTTTAACAAAGTTTTTATTTAAAATTTGGATTTACAGTGTTATACAATAGGTAAATTGGTTGAGTTTAAATGACGGGAAGCGGAAGTTGCTCATAAACGGCACCCCGTAGGGCCATATAGTGGTCTCTTTTTAGGGAAAAATATATTACAATGAAAACCATAATGTGTAGATATAGCATAACGGGTATGTATATTATTGGTATACGAGTAACACTATTTCCAACTTTCAACAATATCTTTACTCGTTAAAATATTAAATACACAACCCTTTAACTACTTGCTACGATGAAAAAGAATTGGCCTGCTTAAATTTTGGTACCCCTATTTTAACACTCGAATGATGTGGTTACACATTTGTTACATTATAAAGTTGTTATAATAACCGATAGTGCATAGTTAACACGATGATAAAATAAGCAGATAAATCGATAGGTGAATCGCGTGCTCTAATATCCATTTATATTGCGGTGAGGGGGGGGGAGGGTCATGTCAATAATATTATGATTATCAAGTGCGTGGTAGCAAGAAACTTGGTAAATCATGCAGGCCACCGTCGTTAATCAGCGAAAAGATTAGAAAATACCTAGTTTACAGGCTAGCATTGAGATTCAACTGATGACATTTCTTTGTTTTTTGCCGTATGCTGCAACACAAGTTACTTCCATGTGCGTAAAACAAGTCTTCCGGGTGCACCTGTATACCAACGGCTGCAGATAAATTCAAACACTTCCTTTTTTTTTTTTGTATAATATACGTACGATTGCTGCTGTCTACAACATTACTATCGTTGTATCACGGCTGTCGTAACCCTTTTTCGTCCCCGGAGATTCGTATACCCTTTGACGTGCTGCATATATATTACATAATATACAGTTATTCCGCCAAAATCGAATTACGTCCGTCCCGGTCGTTTTGCTCCAGGCAGCGTTTGCGCCGCACCAACTATTATGTATGTGATGTACACGACGCATATATTATACAGCGTATTGTGTGGACTGCAGTCAAGTGTCGTATTATGCTGTATAATCAAGTCGAGTGGTCGCATTGGTGTTTGTTGCTGGGCCGGGAGAGGAAGATTGAAAGAGTTGTGTGCGAGCTTAGAAACAACGAAATGCTCGATAATATATAATATTAATTTACGCATATTACAAACCAATGGTAAAAAGAGTATAATAGTATGTTTCCTAACATCGTTTTACATTAAATTTAGGCAGAGGGATGTTCAAGAAACGATGATTAGAGATGATATTACGAGAGCTGTGTGTGAAACTCGACCGTTCGTGCACTCGTCTAGACATAAAATAGTATGTATAATACGAGTAATATTAATCATGTACGACGAAAAATATTACATTTTTTTAAAAGCAGTCTAAAGAAAAAATGTGCTTAATCAATTATGTTAGATACTTGGATATGTAATAAGGTAGGTTGCCATTATATGGGCTGAATGTGAAGAATACCGATCTAACTTCCAAGTGAAAAATCCAATAGTTTCAAAAATAATAATTGCGGTATTATAGAGTTCTATAGAAAATCGAAGCATTAACATATTTGCAACATCGTTAGTGGTGACTAAGTTTCAAGTTCGTGAGAATATTAAAAAGAGATTTTTTATCAAATTAAAAATGACCAGTATTACGTATTTGCCCTTATACATAAGAATGTTTTTTTTTAGCAAAAGAGAACTTAGGGGTCCACCTAATAGTTATGGAAACTATACATTTTCAATTAAATACACCTTTTACTTTATCAAAAGATACAGTGTTTCTACTCAATAAACTCTAAAAATATATTAGCTTTTTAAAATTTGAAACATAAGATTCATATGATTTTATGTCGACCATTAAAATCAAATGGGATATGATAGTAGAACATATGAAAATTTAAACAAAAACTTATACTGGAGCGCTGTCAGGGTTGTTACTTCGCAAACACTCAGAATAATTCTACACGTTACCAATAGATCGCACTCTATTATATTGTGTTTTCTGGTATTCGTCATACGAATATTAATCAAAATCTTGGTTGGCCGAATTATAGTGTCAATATGACACAGCGAATGCGATATAAACGTTTGTTAATCACAGTTTATATTGAAAAACACCGTGAAGGCCGTGAAGCCATCGACTGCAGCTTAATAGTGCATGTGAATTATAATTGCTGATGTTTGTTCATTTGTATAGTATAATAATATTTTACCATGCAATTTAAGTTCTCAAGGCGTTACCATGACGAACTTTTTTGTAGTAGTTTACAGACAGTGTGGCAGAGTAGATGAGTTTTGAGAGTTTGGGACCACTCCCGACGATATAACTCGGTCATTTGCTATGCTACAAGTTGAAAGGCGTCACAAGGTGTCTGGCCATCACAGTGTAAAATTATTATTAATTTTTAGTCAAGGGCTAAAAATGTACTATGGCTCATAGTAGGTATTTACTCTAGTCCATGTCACAGTCCCGATCAAATAAAATTGTTAAAAAACGTTTGTTTACACGATGCACATAAACTTTATCGATATAGACTGGTTAAATATAAATTATAATTAATTATTGTACCTTACATGTTATGTTAACACAGTTCGTGAATAAAAAAATTGACCAATATTATTTTTTTGACGAATTGGAATGACAACTAAAGTTAGTTAGTGCTTAAATAAGTAATGTAGCCGCATATTTTAATGATTTTTTCAAAATATAAATATTATAATATATTTATAGTCTGTTGAGAGAGGTCGAAAACTGTTTTCGCTTACCAAAAGTAAAATATGTGTCGTACACAAAAACTATAACGACTTAAAACAAAATAATAAACTGCTAAACATTCGTAAAATATAAAGATCAATTTTATAAGTCGTATTTGTCATACTATTTAGAATACATATTTATTAATTTATTTCCTGTAGATATCACCATGTACAATTAACTATGCATAAAATACCTATAACACAGTTGGTATAATATTTTATTTGTTCCACCTGTATTTTTGTTTTTTGGAATATTCACTGAAATATTTTTGAGTTTATTGTTTTTAAACTATACGTGTGTTAGAGTTTAAGATATTCTATTTATAAGTGACCAAAATTATGCATACAAAAAAAAATGTGTTACAGTTGATTCGATAAATCATGTATAAATTATTGAGCCTTATTTGTCATATACAGATGAGAGTAAACTAAAATAATTATACACACGTTCAGTAATAGGTATAGGTACAATAATAAAAAATAAAAATAGTCATCACTAATAATTATTATAATAACATTTTTTTTCATATAAAACGATATTTTATTATACTATATTATAAAATAATAATTATTATAGTATCGAAACACCGTGTGCATGAGAAAAAAAACAATGTTGAAATCACATGGTAAAATAAATATCTTAAAAAAGGCATAGCCGCTGTTCGGTCATTAACGACTAGTCGGACACAATAAAAATTAGTGAACCAGTTAGTTGAGCGGAAAATATTTACACGGAAAACAATTTTTAAATATTTTATACCTACTGATTAACCATATCGCAGAGTTTAATTTTTGACGTTTTTCTTGCGCTCAGCCGATTTTAGATCTTTTGGATCGGCTTTTGCGGTCACCGCTACATTCACTCCTTCGACCTCACCACCGGATAGCTGCTGGACCGGTTCGACTTCTTTCTGCGGCTGTTGCTGTTGTTGTTGTTGTTGCAGTAATTGCTCCTGTTGCAGTTGTTGTTGCTGTAGTTGCTGCTGCTCCAGTCGTTGTTGTTGTAGTTGCTGCTGTTGCAGTTGTTGTTGTTGTAGCATTTGCTGCTGTAGCTGCGGTTGTTGTCCAGCTGTTCTTGAGTATCCGCCATAGTTGTACCGGTCCGGTGTTGGCATAATCGCCTCAGCCCGAACAGGCATGTAACCGTTTAATGCTAGCTGCCGTCTGTCAAACGGACCCTCCGCCAACGCTGTAGCCATCGACCGGCCGACCAACGATTGCTGCGGGTACGTGCCTGGTAACTGTAACCCAGGTTCCGATACGAACCGCTGCTGCGGCTGCCATTCAGGACCAGCGCCGGCCTCGTATTCGTACGAGTCAGCTGATCTCAACATTGCTGGCACGAACAGCGGCGTGGGTCGCATCGCCACTGTTCTTGGGCGGCTGCCACCGAACCCTTTGCGAACCGAAGCGTCTTCGTACGGTCCCGCCTCCATGTAGTTCTGAGGTGTCGGTTGCAAGTTATCATCTTCGTATAATCCGTCGGGGCCCACCATCTCGTCGACATCGTCTACTGCCCTCGTCAGTACTGGGTAAGATCCGTCGGCCATACGGTAACCACCGCCCGAATAACCGCCGCCCGAATAACCGCCGCCCAAATAACTGCCGCTCATGTAATTACCACCCGTGTAACCGGCGTCTGAGCAACCACTGTTCAACGAACACAGAGACTTGGAAGGTAGCACTTGTGCAATCGGTTTTTGGTAGACGACCGTCGGCTGATAGTGTACCATTGGCTGCTGTGGCTGCTGCAAGTACTGCACCTGGGGCACCTGAGGCACCTGATGGTGAATCACGTGCAGCTGTTCGTAGTGCGGCTGTTGGTGGACGGCCTGCGGTTGTAAGTACAAGGACACCGGCGCGGGTTTGGTTTTGTGCAGAAGGTCCAAACACTTTTCCGACGGGACTCTGGCCTCGGCGGTCGTCGACTGTCTCTGTAGCTGATTAGTCAAGATGGAGGCCAGCGTGGGTGGCGCCGGATCACCGCAGACGATCGTCTTCTTGCCGGTCTTGGACACGTCCGCGTACACGCACTGTTCGTTGCTGTTCTTCGACCCGACGTCCTTCTTCACGCGCGCCGACGAGGCGCCGACGGCTGTGGCCGCCAACCCAAGCAACGCCACGACAATGACCAACTTCATGTTGTATTAGGTTACGTCACTTGATGTTCACGGCGGACAATTGACCTGTCCGGCGATCGATGTCGGTATAGGTTCCGTGTGTCCGGCCACCTGTGATATATACACGGAAATACGGTCGCGCGACTGCGTAAACAAAATAAATGTGCTGACCGACGGGAAATCGTTTCGCAACCTTTCGTTCGGTTCCCCAAGCTAAACATTCAACACTGGCGCGAATTACGAAACGGTAAAAATACGATATTGAGTATAAAGGGTAACTATTGTGTTGTATAATAATTAGCCGCCAAAAGTAGACCAGGTCGATGTTATTAATAATAACATACCTACCTAATGATATTATATTGTTATGTACACAAATCAATGGTCGACTGCGAATGTTTCGCATAGCTCTGCGAGGAACTGTAAACACTACTTCGACTGACCAACGATAATGTGTAAACAATATAAGTCATAAGCGGAACTTGAGATTTTTTTTTCGATTCGAACAATGTCACGAGGAAATATACGATTACATTGACGACCTCATTAACGAATTATGAGTTTAATTCCTCCGTGTAGATGGTATGAGTAGTTCTGCAAATGTGCACTATTTATTGAACGTTTATGCGAAAACGATTGTCACGAAGACAATGGTAAATGATAGATCACGTGCTTATAAAATGCTGAAATACAATTATTACATTTTTTTAAAAAAATTTAGCAGTAGAATACGCATAACATGAATAAAAAATAAATAACAACCAGAATACGTTACTCGATATAAAGTGATAAAATAGATAGGTATCAGAAAATAATTGTACTGTCGTATTTTTTATGATATTACTTTATTTTAGTAATTGCCTTTTTTTTTCTCCCCGTTTTTATCGAGAACCAGTGGAGGAACCATGGTGCCAGTACTTCTCCTCCGGCCCCAATCGTTTATTGATAAAAATAACCAATCACACATTTAAGTATAGCTGCGACGGGCTAGTCTCCCGTTCGATAGCTATTACAATTTTTTAGTAATTGCCTAAACGATATATTTTTCCTGGTGCATAGATATTAAAACATTTAAAATAAATAATATAATAGGTAGATAGGTTTATTATTACATAACACTGTTGGAATTGTATGTGCATACAAATTAAACAAATAATAATTGTAATGCTTTATAGCTTATACAGATTTTTAAAAATAAACAGCATATTAATTGCACATCAGTATGCATTTTCATTATATTATATTGACTTAAGATTCTTATTTAGAACAAATTAGTTATTTAGGTATACATTTGCATATAACCGTTTATATTTATCACTCTTTAATGAATAGGTAATACTACAAGCTGTTATAATTACGATTGTTTGGCAATTTGTTGTATAGTTAACTTTGTCAGTAAAATTAATAAAATATAATGTAATATTCCCAGGAAAGTATACTATTTATATTGTAACGTCTATTGCAAAACTTATGAAAAAAATAATATGGTTATGAATTCTATGAATTAATAATAATCCATTCTATTAAAATAACCATATTAAACGTTACACCAATCGACACAGGCAGTTTATCCACACTAGTATTGATTGTTTTTTTTTTTAGTTTTTGTTTGTTGTTTGAGTTCGTTTAATTAAAATATGCAACTACCTTTCTTTTAAAATTTCACGAAAATAGATTATAAAGAAGTTGAAATTAAGCAGTATGTTACATGTATATACAATTGCGTATTTCAATTAGATATTATAATTCTTGAACAAAATATAAATACGATATGTACGTGGAATCAAAGAATGGAATATGTATCATAATATTATATATAAATATATTATTTTTTAGTGTTTATACGACTCGTAAAGTGCAAATAAGTGTTGAAATCGCTGTATGCCATAAACATCATACACGAAATAAGGTCTGTTATCTGCAACTTAGTTCAAAAATAATAGCTACACCATATTATAATATTTTCATCGATACAAATTTATTTTATTTACAGATTAATATATATTATTTTGGCATAACATAGTTGATATATTATAATAAATAATATTTTAAAATATAATTCACATTAAAATTATAAAGTAATATTACATAATACTAAAATATATAGGTTTTTTTTTTATTTGTTTTCTTGACTCTCGGGGAGTGTTTCGTTACCAAGAATTTCTATACGTTTCAACTCAACAATAATATGTAAGTATACCGTAATATAATATAAAAACAAATTTTGGTATTTTCATATTAGTAATTCCACATTTTATAGTAAGTTATATTTCAATGGAATATTTAAAATTCCTTCATCATAATAAAAAACAAAATTAAATATGTAATTTTAATTAATCTATAATCTTTCGCAAAAACACAAAACCCTTATTAGCACAGAAGCTTATATTATAACATATTATTTTATATTAAATAAAAATATACAATAAATGTCCGTAATTTTATTATAGTTAAAGTAAACAAAATAATTCAATAATTTTATTTTGTCATTATATTTAAATATTTGAGTAAAATTGAGTAGGAAAATATGTTTAAAAATAATAGTTATAACATAATTAGCTTAACAAAAATAGCAGTCAAAATCGAATGGTTTTAAATATCACTGTTAATATTTAATGAAAATAATAATTTAATCATTTATTCATATATCAGTAATAGGAATGATAATACGTATTTAAATAGTTTAATAGATAAAAGGTTTACGTTAATTTATATGAGTCATAATAATATTAAAGTGTCCACGTCTTACTCGTTGGCCATAGTGTAAAACTTCTTCGACATCGGATGGGTCTCTTCGTCTTCAAACGAGGCCGGCGTATCGTCTTCGCTATTGTCGTTATATTCGTCGTATGTTACCGGATGTTGTTTGCGGTCGGAGGAGAAGACTTTCTGACTGGCCACCTGTCTAGCGTCCACACGTTTGCCACCAGAGTCATCCGAGTCGTTGTCCTGTTCAACGGCCATGTGTTTCTCAATGGTTTTTTCCTTTTCCTGGTGCGTTGGTGGCCTCTTGGCCTCCACGCTTACTGTGACTTCCGGGACTTCCGGTACAGCTACCGGTAGTGCCGCGGCTTCCGGGATCCCATTTTGGGCCAAGGACTTGGCCTTGTGGTCGACGAACGCCGCCAACTGGCCTACAAACGCAGGGTTTTTGCGCATTTGGTCCAACATGAGCATGGCGTGCTGTTGCTGTTGATAGTACTGCTGTTGGATTTGCTCCTGGACGAGCCTGAACTGTTCCTGCCTGCGCTGTTGCTGCTCGTACAGTTGCTGCTGGAACTGTTGACGTGCCAGCGCTTCCTGTTGGCTCTTCAGCTGTTCGTAAAACGCGGACAGCTTCTCGACGGTGTTCGCCGACGATGTGTCGTTGATTTGCGACCTGTCGGCGACGATCGCCTTGCACGGTACAGCCGCCGCAGCCACCTCCGCCTGGACGTCGACGCCGTGGTTTTCGGGCTGCGGATCATCCGAGTGGCCGTGGTTGACCAATGACGTTGATTTGGTGATCTTGCGGTTGTCGGACCTGCTCGACCGGAAAGAAGTCGGTTCAGCGAGTTCGGTTGGAGTGAGTTCGACCATCTTCGAGGAATCGGCCGCGGGGAAGTACTGCGCGAACATAGCTCTCGTGTAATCGTCCGGCGTGAAACTCTGGTGAGGTTTTCCAGCCACAGACACCGATGAGGTGGCCGCGATGGCCAGCAGTGCGCACGTGAACGCACGGTGGCCACAGTGATTGCGCGTCGTCATGGCGTCACCGTCGATGATCTGGTCCGCTGTACGTTCGATACTAATATTATCGTTTACGACCACAGTGCGCGTCTTCGTCGCAAGTCTCGCTCGGCTGCTCAGTGAGAGTCGCTGCTGGCTGAGTGGCGTTGTCGTTACTGCTCAAAGTGTTATAATTCGCTTCTGATCGGACCGCGTCCCAACGTATTGTGTCCCGGCTGACATGTCCGACCGGTTATTTATGGGCACAATTTGGTGGTCTTTTTTTTTTCTTATCATTTCCACGCAGATAACGCCGCGACATCTGATACGGTGGCGGTCGTGCGATATCGTCCGGCCTGTCGTTGTTTTGAAAATTCAACAAGATAGTGTCGCACTGCAGCATGTACAAATATTTTTGAAAACAATTTTGCAAAATATCGCACGCGTTTATACGGCGTGGCGGCACGTAACGGCCTCGCAAATATTAACACCTGTGAATAATAATCAAACATTGTCAGGTCGCAATCGTCGGAAAAAAAAAACAATAACCGTCATAAACGATGTTATGAAGTTATATTTTGTGCGGGAAAAATGTCATCGACACGAAACATCCCTCCGATTGCTGGCACAGTAAGACGTCTGGAGACACCGCCGCTGACGATGTCTATTGTAGAAGTCGATGAAGTGTCTAAGAACTATTATTATAAACCGTTAAACGTGTAAGTGGAAAATAAAATACATTTTTTTTACGTGATCGTTAACTGGTAGAATGGAGAGAATTTTAAAACAGCGATGACGGTTTTAAATTTTTACCGGTGTTCTATGAACGGCGGGAAAAAACCACGTTTATAGGTACCAACCAGCTTTTTTAGTATATTATATCTAGTTAAGATTTATAATTTATTGCTATGCCATTCATTGTGGTGGCTACACTGAAATTATTGTAGGCTAACAGTTTTACACTCTACCCACAACATAAGTTTTAGTTCCGGTTTTAAAATACATTCTACGTGATACTTAATATGTACATTGTAAAATATCTATTTTAAGACAATATTTTGTTTTCGGTTACAGACCACTTGCAGTGTTTACACCACACGCCAGTCGGTATCATAATTCTTTGACAAACGTCCAAAATCTTGGATACGATCATTGGAATATCGATAATATTTTTAATGAAACTGTAGAATAATATTATAATTGTAAAGACGTGGGATCACTCAAATTCTGACATTGGAAACCTTATAGAATGTACTAAATATTATGATTATATGATCAATTATTGTTTTTAAGTGTGCACTTATTATGATTTCTTTCACGATAATAGTTTTGAATTGAACATTTTGTTTGTATTATCTACCGAATTTCAATAAAAACTAATACAATCTAAAAAGGATAGGTACTATTTTTGTCTAAATAAAAATCAATAAATTGTTTCCAGAGTAAATGCAATCAATTATAATTAGGAACAAATCTAATTGAAAAATATAATACGATGGTGATTGCAGCAGGTGACTATTTTTTCTGAAATAACAATGAACGACTTTAACATATTAAATATTATATTATAACAATTTTAATTTTAACATTAAAGCATTTTTAATTCACAATTTATATTATAGAAAAAATTTGCATATTTGACCAAATACGTCATAAGTTTTTTTGGAATTGTTTCAACGTAAGATTTTTGTCGACTTATTCAAAGATATTAATGTTTGTCTCCTGTTACAAATGTTATAAATTTGTCGTTACGAGTTATCAAATTCATTCATTGGTTATCGCCTTTCGGAAATAAAATAATTATGATTAGCATACGTTTAGATTTTAAATTCATAGTTATATTTTTTATTTAAAGTCGTCAGCGATCAATTATTGTGATTTTATCGATATTATACTTTCGTACTCCATTAATGTAATAATATTATATGACCTACCTACTGTATACGATAATAAATGTAAATTAATCGCATTAGTCTTTATGAAGTATTTTCAGTACTTACCATCATTGAAAGAAGTATTTTGGTAAAAGATCGAAAAACAATTTTTGTTCAGCGTGCTTGATGAATTTGATATATGAATTTATACTCTCCAAATTTTAGTAGGTATAATTTTATTAATTTATAAATTTACTATTTACCTACCTAAAAAGTTAACAATGAGCAAATAATGTAAATTAATTTAACTTGTCATAATTAAATTTTATAATATGATGTATACTATATTTATATACCTTAATAAAATATAATACAAATATTATAACTTTTGTTTAAACACAAAAAATTTGAATTTAAGGTGATATCATAATATTGTGTGATGTGTATGATTAAGCTGTTTTTCAAAAATCTATAATGCATTTGTGTTTATTTAACCTAAAGATGAATTCCTCTTTTCTTAGTTTAATCTTTATTACTGAGTTAAATTAACTTGTTGGCATACACAGAATTGATTCTCAGCTTAACATCGTATTAAATGCTTTACTTCTAAACTAAAATAAGTCTGATAAAATGTGTGAATAAAGAAGCTCTATTAAATGCCATTTGAAAAAAATTAATTTTTAATTGAACACATTTTAATAAATTTTGAAAGATTAAGATAATAGTTTTTAAAACTAAAATTGGTTATGTAATATGTAAAGAAATTCTGGCCAAAATTATTGTTGTACATTTGAATGTGTTAAACGTGTAGTGTACATAAATTTCCATTATCTTCTATTTAATAATATTTTTATTTTAAACTCGTGTTCAGCAATTATTTTACTAGATAGTGTAATTAATATATTAGGTGGTGTATTATTATTATTTAATGTGTGTATACTTTTGAGATATTTTTATAAAAGTTTCACGATAATCTCATATTTGTAATCAATATATAGGTATCATTGGTAAATTAATTTAATTATATGTACATTTTATTGTTTTTAATTTTCATTGAAATATCGTTTAAATTACTTCACTATTACGCCTTATTAAGGTCATAATATTGTAAAATATATGTAAGGAATTTTAAATGATATTATAAGTTATAACTTACAGAGAATATTGTCTTTTACAATTTTAGTTAATTTTGTTTAACTTAAACTTATCTATTATAAAACAAAAAGGTAAATATTAACGGTAAGCACCAAGAAAGTTCTATTCCGGCAATCGAATTAATTACTTCCACGATTAAATGGGAACATGTTGATGCAATAAACTTTAAATGATTAGATTTGATAAAACTTTTTTGTACCACTACATTAAAAGAGGTAGGTTATTAGAGACAAAATATTATTTTAAAATATTGGTTATATTTAATGGTTTTTATTAAAATTGAATTAATTCCATAATTAAATGAATGTATTTTCAGATTAACAAAGCCAATAGGTACAAAGATATAATTATATCATAAACAAAATTGTATAATTGTCTTTATAAAAATTTAAATAATTAAGGTCAGCGGTTGGGCCTCAGAAAATACACGCAACTGCATGCAGATTTATTTAATAATGATTTTGTGATTTATTAATTATTCAACTCTCAGACAATGTTAGCAGGAAAATGTTAATATCTGTGAAAACAACAATAAAACCACAAATGCATTTTTAACCGTGAAACAATATTTTTATTTTTAATCATAGTTATCGGTCATTGATAATGATTATATAATAATATATTGTATATGAACTTAAACGTAAGCAACTTCATAGTAGATAATATATATTATATATGTATAAATTATATATATATATATATATATATATATATATACATAATACATTTTGTACAAAATTATTTATTATACCATATTATATATATATATATATATATAATGTTATTGAGATTTTAACTTTATAATAAGAACTATGTTATTAAGCACTGCTTTCGAATAATATAATAATAATAATTAATGAAGCTCCACCGGCGATCCGTCTGGTGTTTGTTATTCGTACAACATAATTTCATTAAATAATAATAATGTGTATAAATATTATTATAATTCACATTACACATACACACAGTTTTCTACAAATGGTTACCTACCGTATATTAAATTTTTTTTTATTGCACATGGCGGATTTCGGTAATATGTTGCGCGTGAGCATAACTATAACAATGATAATATACAAACGGACGCGCACACGTATGTGACGTGCCCAAAGAGCATCACATTTTATGGAATTATCTTTTGAAGTTGTTTTGTTTTGTTTCTTGTCGCTGTCGTATTTTGTTTTCTCACGAAATTTTTCCAAAATTATTCACTACTTTATAATCATGGCCACCACACGGTGCAGGGTCGTCACGCGGATATCGTCAAATTTATCGAACGCACTGGTAGAATGTAGGACGACGTGCGCGCGTGTGTGTGTATGAAGGTAAGTATACTTAAACGGAAACTGATCGAATGTGTGGCACCCGAGATTTGTCTGATTTACGAGGTCGGGGACGAGTCGAATGTATTATAATTTCATCATATCGTAATATTGTGTATTTGTATGCATACTATTACACGCCTATATATATATATATATATATATATATTACAATGTCATTTTAAAATGTCGCGTTTGATAGCAACATTATAATAATAATATAATATGAAACGTATGTATAATTTATTGTATGAAGTAGGCAATTATTGCTGCGCGGTCACACACAGATTTCGGTCGTCCGTCTTGCGGCTTTCCGGAAAATCCCGAGGTTGTACGACGTCATTGTTGTTTTAATACCTATATGTATATACATGGATTATGTATTATTATCCCTCGTCTTAACGTTTTACCTAAGCGCACGTGTTGGTTATGTGTGATATAATGTCATAACATTATGGCACGATGTACTCTTGCGAGTTTGTGAATTATATGAATTTAAATTTATTTATTTGATTTGCGAAGGTAACTGTAAAAAGAAACGCACGCGCTCAAAAATATCATACATAATAATATAATATATTGTCCTTTGTCTTCTTTGATGGCGAACGCGTCTTCAGAATATCATTCAATATGCATATTGTAAATTAAATTATTATTTTTAAATGCAAAATATCATTGTCATTATGTATAGTGTATATTATTATACATAATTTTATATTATTTTATAATTGCATTAGGTCATAATATAAACGTTCAAATAAATGGTTCTATGTATTATATATATATATATATATATACATATCATTTTAATAGCACTACAATAGGTAGGTATACAGGTAGTATTTATTCTATAGGTATTATAATATTATTATATGACATCGAAAGAAAAAAAACAATTAATAATCTAATATATTATTATAATAATAATAATAACCATAGTAATATAATAACACAATTTAGTTTCTTATAACGAAAGTATAGTTTAAGAGTTTTAATATATAGGTCATTAACTAGTATGGTTATAAATTTGAATTGATTAATTGATAAATATTAACTCAAAAATTGCAATGTCCCACACACGTTTATGTGGTTTGTATATTATACATAGGCATTGTTAGATTACCAAGGTCTTCATTATGATATACAAAAAAAAAAAAAAACGCAAAATGTCAATTTTGTTTTTCATTTTTATATACACTCAACCCGACCTCGACAATCAACACAAATCGTTGTACAATAACAATTTCGCTAACACTGCGGTTACATACATTGTATGATGGACAAAAAAAAAATGTATAATAATTACAATAATATATTAAAATTACGATAGGTAATATAATTTTTATATTCATAATAATAATAATAATAATAATAGTCAATAATAAAGTTACAGATGTATAGTAATAATTTATTATTATAATATAGTATACTATAAATCGGTTCGATGTACAATAATAAGTTGTAAAATGTATCGATAGTAAAAAAAAACAGGTAATTTTTTTTACAATAACCATCAACGCATTATTTATATTAATTTCATATTGTTGTTCATTTACCAGCGTTCATAATGTATTTAAAATTACTTGAAAATCACACTTTCGCGCCCACACATCAGTATTGGATTTCACACCAGAATCACAGCGTTTTATTGCAACATAACATAGTATAATATTATAAATATTTTATTTATTTATTTTTGGTACCATACCATAAGAATATAATATTATGTATATATAAAATGTATATATATATATATTATATAAAATTTAAAATTTATATAATTATACATATAAATATATATATATAGATTATATAAAAAAAAAAATCGTGTACACTACTATACGCTAATTATTGCCATAATAAATTGCTAAACATTAATTTCAAATGTTTAGCATTGATATGGTATTGAATTGCCACTGTTACTAGACAGAGATTATATAAAAATCCCGTCAATATTATTATCAAGTTTCACATAATTATTATTATTATATATGTATATATATATTCATATTTCATCATGGGGTCGAAATCGGATATAACATGTATATTATACCATATGGCATAGGTGTGCGACTTACTTATTTACGTCTAAATTTATGTATACAATAAAATATATATATATGCATATAGATAAAGAGAGAGAGAGATGGTAGATATTGGATAGATGGAGTGGGATAGAATTTACGATACAAACGTATTTAGTTTTTAAGTTTCAAGACAAAATTTAAAATATCGTAAGTGTTAAAAAAAAAATTGAGCTTCTTTTATCCTTTTGTAAAGTAAATATTATAATATTAAATTATGCTGACAAACGTGTATCATGTACATAATAACTTAATAATTTCAAATCAAAAAGAAAACAATAACTTGGCTACATTTCATGAAATTCTACAATGTAATGTCTAAACCCTAACGGCATGATTCATATAATACTAATAAAATGGCTATAAATTATTATTATTATTTATTTAGTAATATTTACCTATTATAATATTATTATTACAATAAAAAACAAACATTGTTGTTGTATATTTCTCTCCGGGGGCCCATTAACCAAAAAAAAAAAAAAAAAAACAAAACAAAACAAAAAAGGGGAATACGTTTACGAATCACTTACGGGATAAATACAAAGGTATATCGATTATTTAATTTTATACATATTTTATTAGTCTTACGTAATGTTAATAATGAATATCACATGTTATAAATAAAAAAGAAAAAAACCATTATAATTATAAACGAAATCACTTGAAAGTGTATAAATTAATATTTCAAAAGCAATCGTATATTATAATTTATAATAGAGCAATACAAGAGCGATTTATTTTTTATAATGAACCACAATGCTACAAATGCGCGCGTGTTTGTGTGCCTAGAATAGGTTATAACCTAATAATAATATATCTAATATGTATTTAAAAATTATTATTTAAACTTATTATTATAAATAGCTATATTATGTTATATTTTATTTTTATTTAATCATAGCGACAAATGTAATAGGTAATAAATAATAATAATTTATATATAAATAAATTATATATTTATACATAAATAAATATTTCAAAATTCTTCTACGAAAGTAGATTTTAAATTTATTATAAATTAATTGGATACGAAAATATGTACACAATATTATTTTAATATAGTTTATCGTTAATAATATAAGTACATATTTGTAATTAATAATGTTGTTATGATTATTATTTGTTTGTTCGTAATACTACACTTTTATTCTATTTACAAAGTACATGACTTTTTTTATTGTTTAATTTTAGCGGGGTACATAATATTTTGTTTTTGCAGACCATCCATCATGTTTTTTAATGATATCAAAATGATACAAACGTTTTTCGGTTCGTTTATTATAGAATAAATCGAGATGTTCCGATCAAATGTAGGAATGTTTTGAAGATGGGATTTTTGCGATGTGGCATCGGTAAGTATATTGATATTATATAAAGCAACGAATATCAGTATGA